>NC_041401.2:58420609-58675609 GCF_900747795.2 Erpetoichthys calabaricus | reverse complement strand
ACTTTGGACACCTGTTTTGATTCTTTTAATAATCAGTTATATTATTTACCAGTGTTATTTATTAAAGGTAGACTACAGTATATATAATTTATCAGTGTTATTTGTTAGGAAAATTGATTTTTATGTTAATATATTTGGGGTGCAGAACGGATTAACTGGATTTCCATTATTTTCAATGGGGAAGTTTGTTCTAGATACGAGAAATTCGCTATACAAGCTCAGTGCTGGAACGAATTAAACTCGTATCTAGAGGTTCCACTGTATATCTGTATCTATCTATAATAATAAAAGGCAAAGCCCTCATTGACTGACTCACTCACTGACTGACTGACTCATCACTAATTCTCCAACTTCCCGTGTAGGTGGAAGGCTGAAATTTGGCAGGCTCATTCCTTACAGCTTACTTACAAAAGTTAGGCAGGTTTCATTTCGAAATTCAAAGCGTAATGGTCATAACTGGAACATATTTTTTGTCCATACACTGTAATGGAGGAGGCGGAGTCACGTATCGCGTCATCACGCCTCCTACGTAATCACGTGAACTAAAAACAAGGAAGAGATTTACAGCACGAGTCACACGCGGGAACGAAGGTAAATGACGTTAATTTTTGACTGTCTTTTAATACTGTGTAAGCATACATATTAACACATGTGCAATTAAACGTGTGCATTTACGGGGTGATTTCTCAGGCTTAAAAGCTCACCTTTTATCAAACGCAGGAACAAAGGTAACTGACGTTGTTCACTGTCTTTTAATACTGTGTAACCATACATATTAACACATGTGCAATTAAACGTGTGCATTTACGGGGTGATTTCTCAGGCTTAAAAGCTCGCCTTTTACTAAAAAGGTAAATGCAAAACTATTTTCAATCAGTTTATTGAAACGCTCCCGTTAAGGATTGCAATAACATATTCGCGAGATAAAAGAACGAAGAAGGGGGAAATGGAGGAAGAGCCGGAAACAGCGAAGAGCAAAAAATTAATTAAACAATTGAGAACGGAGCGAGTGAAGCATACAAGCATGTTCATAAGGGAAACAAAGCACGGTGTAAAACGTAAGTTTAAATTAAGTTTATAGAAACGCTCCCGCTGCGGATTGCAATAACATATTCGCGAGATAAAAGTTTAATGAGAAGACACGAGGTATAAACGAACCACACGCCGTGGCGCAACGTTAGGGGCAACAGTTTCAACCATTCTATGATCTGCTTCTCGCAACTGAAAGACGGCACATGGCGGATGTTAGCCGACTTGCTAACCGCAACGTTAGGGGCTTCAACTATGGCGCTGACGCCACATCTCAGTGCCAACACTTTGCAGACTGTACTTAAAAGACACGCCCTCCTCACTGGACAGTTAAAAAGACCAATCAAACTAACGATGACATCAAGTATTACCCAATCAAAAGTAGGAAAGGAGGCATCTTCATAAAATGCGTGTGGGATGATTTGCATGACACGCTGCTTTAAAAAAAAAATGATAAAAAAAATACGGGATAAATCCCGTCCACTATTGATTCAAAATGGGACGCGCAATTTCATTCTCAAACGCGGCACGATTCCGTATTTTAAAGGACGGGTGGCAACCCTACAGTGCCAGGTAACCACCCATACAATCAGATTGTGATTTAGACTAGGAATGCAATGAATGTATTTACCCCGATCTACATACAAGGCGAAAGTCTTGCAACATTCAAAGATGATGGTTTGGGATAATTAGTACTTATTAAGTACACCATGGCACATAAAAGAGCTTATGAAGCCTTGAACCGAAAAAAGCAAGATCTCAGAGATCGTAAAAAAAAAAAAAGGAGGTAATGTCGTTTTACTCGCTGTACATTTTAGTCAAACATTACCAGTTATTCCACGAGGGAGACCAGCAGATTAACTCAACGCGTGTTTAAAATCCATGGTTCTCCCACGCTCGGTTATATGTCGCGTGTTCTCGGGTAGGTACACCAAAAAATGTATACATTTAAGCATGTAATGGGCAAACAAAAAATGAGGTATACCCAAAGGCACTGCAGTAGTACTCAATGTAACTTTACTTCTTAAATGTTAATGTTTTACTGTTTAATAATTTATACGCTTCTTATATATTGTTCAAATTCTTTTATCAAAATACCAGTGACAGCGCAATGCACGATAACATGGAGTGAATACACCATACGCATCTGCCCACGGCCGCCCTGGTGTGCGCAGATAGGAGTTGATTCTAAAATAAAATAAACATAAAAAGAGTAATACAATCATCACCCATAAAGCGGATAGCAGACGTGACGTATTATATGTGTACCAGATTTCAAGTCAATAGGTGAAACGGTTTGCAAGCTACAGGTGATTTAAAATCCTGGACAGACCAACGAAAAGCCACGGTAGCAAATTATAGAAGAAGATTTTACTGTTTAATAATTTATATTTATATGAAATGTGCTTCTTATATATTACTTCATATTCTCATATGATAATGATGTTAATGTTGTTTATATTGATTTCTATGTTATTGTAAGTGCATCTATGTGTGTATATGTATGTATGTATGTATGTATGTGTATATATATATATATATATATATATAAATATATATATATATATAAAAAATATATATATAAAAAATATATGTGTATATGTATATATAATATATCTGTATATGTGTGTATATGTGTGTGTATATATGTATATGTATATATATATGACAGCAACACTCATAACAATGACAACACAATTACATTGACAATCATTTTACGTTATTTTTAAAATGTTTCCTTTACTTTTTCATAACCTCTTTAACACACTACTTCTCCGCTGCGAAGCGCGGGTATTTTGCTAGTATATATATATATATATATCTCTCTCTCTCTCTCTCTCTCTCTCTCTCTCTCTCTCTCTCTCTCTCTCTCTCTCTCTCTCTCTCTCTCTCTCTCTATATATATATATACATATATATATATATATATATATCTAAATCCCCGTGAAGTACTGCTTTTAAATTTTTATGAAGAAGAAAAGCTTTTTAAATTGAGGGAAAATATCCCAATAGCAATTTGTTAAGGATCTGTTTTTTTAGTGAAGCAGCCTTAACACAGCTTTTCCGCTGTTTTATAAACGAACGCCATATAAGGTCTTCCTTTTTCCTTGCTTCGCCAAGGAAAGAGCCTTTTTATTAAATGCAAGGGTTCTTCGCTTTTTTTTTTGTTTGTTTATTACGATTGTTATAGTTCTGTTTGTATACGACGTTGTCAGTTCAGCACTCAGGTTGTAATATGACCAAGCTGTGCAAGCTTACTGTTAAGAATGCAATGTATAGTTGTACATGAGAAAAGCAATCTTGCCTCAAATCAATGGCAAACTTTTGTAGGTCTATGAACTTAATTTAAAGTTTAGGTTTACACGGTGCTTTCTTTCCGAAGTACCTGCACTCATGAATATGTCTGTATGCGTCAGTCGCTCAAATCCCCGCGCTTTGCACCGGCGAAGTACTGCTTTTAAATTTTTATTAAGAAGAAAAGAAAACCTTTTTAAATTAAGTCTTAAAAAGAGCTGTAAAGATATTGACAATAAGCTACGCAAACCCACCAAGACATGCAATCGTTTAAATCAAAGCGCGAGTCGAAAAACACCATCCCATAATATTAGTTAACGATTAACACATTTCTATATGTATTGTAAGCATACAATACAACTGATAATATGTTGCGCTTATTTATCTGGTGTACTGACATTTTTGCGCGTTTAACGGCTGAAATCTAACGTGGTTTGTGCCCTTCAGAATGAAAAGAGTTTGCATTTACCTTTTTAATAAAAGGCGAGCTTTTAAGCCTGAGAAATCACCCCGTAAATGCACACGTTTAATTGCACATGTGTTAATATGTATGCTTACACAGTATTAAAAGACACTCAACAAGTACACAGTATTAAAGACAGTCAACAATTAACGTCATTTACCTTCGTTCCCGCGTTTGACTTGTGCTGTAAATCTCTTCCTCGTTTTCAGTTCACGTGATTACGTAGGAGGCGTAATACGTGACGACGCGATACGTGACTCCGCCTCCTCCATTAGAGTATATGGACAAAAAACAGGTTCCAGTTATGACCATTACACGTAGAATTTCGAAATGAAACCTGCCTAACTTTTGTAAGTAAGCTGTAAGGAATGAGCCTGCCAAATTTTAGCCTTCTACCTACACGGGAAGTTGGAGAATTAGTGATGAATGAGTCAGTCAAACAGGTTCCAGTTATGACCATTACGCGTAGAATTTCGAAATAAAACCTGCCTAACTTTTGTAAGTAAGCTGTAAGGAATGAGCCTGCCAAATTTCAGACTTCTACCTACACGGGAAGTTGGAGAATTAGTGATGAGTGAGTCAGTCAAACAGGTTCCAGTTATGACCATTACGCGTAGAATTTCAAAATAAAACCTGCTTAACTTTTGTAAGTAAGCTGTAAGGAATGAGCCAGCCAAATTTCAGCCTTCTACCTACACGGGAAGTTGGAGAATTAGTGATGAATGAGTCAGTCAAACAGGTTCCAGTTATGACCATTACGCGTAGAATTTCGAAATAAAACCTGCCTAACTTTTGTAAGTAAGCTGTAAGGAATGAGCCTGCCAAATTCCAGACTTCTACCTACACGGGAAGTTGGAGAATTAGTGATGAGTGAGTCAGTCAAACAGGTTCCAGTTATGACCATTACGCGTAGAATTTCGAAATAAAACCTGCCTAACTTTTGTAAGTAAGCTGTAAGGAATGAGCCTGCCAAATTTCAGACTTCTACCTACACGGGAAGTTGGAGAATTAGTGATGAGTGAGTCAGTGAGTGAATCAGTCAGTCAGTCAGTGAGTCAGTGAGGGCTTTGCCTTTTATTAGTATAAATGAACCTGGAAGATTATTATACAGTAGACATGTTCAAGTTTATATTTCTGAAAATTGTTTGCTTCATCTTTTTGTTCATGCCAAAAAGGTTTTGCAGACCCATCTAGTGTACCCATTTACAAGTTACTTACTCTTTATTACTGCTCAGCTGATACATCCTGTTTCAGGGTCCTTGCTTTTTACATCTATTGAAAAGTCACTTTTATGTTTGTACTGACAACCCAATACATTTTTCCACTTCTGTACACTGACAGAATATAGCAATAATCATGTCCTGGAGAGGGCCTACAATTTGGTGTGATCCAGCCCTGGAAGGTGCACCAGTACATCACAGAGCCCTTCATGTACACATCTGAACTCAAACTAACATGGGTCCAATTTGGAATTTACAGTCAACATAATGTGCACATTTCTGTTACTTGAAAAACAACACAAACATTGAAAGAATTTTGTGCTCCCCAGTGCAGAATTTAAACCTCACTGGGTGTAAAATAAGACGTTTGAACCGACTTTTACTTAAGCAAGCATTTTCATGCATCAAAAAGTTTATTTTCTTAATAAATAAATAGAGAAAGAAGGGGATCAGGCGCACATGTAAATGTCTGCATGATTAATAATTCTTGATCTAAGTGTTTCAGTTGATTTCGTATATTTTAAATGGCATTTTCATTAATGAGGTGCCTGAAAATTGCTTTCCATATCAAACGCAAAGAAAATAAAAAACAGAAATCTTGTTGGTAAACATAGAAAGGATGACATGCAAACAAACATCTGTCTATTTACTGAATCCATCTACTCAAGTTTTCGATGGCCTGGGGCCTAACTCAGCACGATCATACACAGGAAATCGGCCTTGACGGAGTATCACTCAGGGCACGTTCATGCATACACTCATGTTTGTTAACGTATGGCTAATATGAAGTTGCCAGAAAACATAAAAGGCATGGTTTTAGAATGCTAAAACAATTAATGCAAAAGGTGGGATATGAACCCTCTCTCATGGAATTCTGACTGTGCAGCTTTATCTGTAAAGTTACTGTGATTATTGAATCTAAATGTATTGTGGAACCACAGCCATTTCAAGCATACTGCACCACTGGATGTAATGCTTGAAGGAGCAGGATACACTTATGGACATGCACATACACTCTTGTTTATTCCAGGCCTCTAAAGTAATCAAAAACATAATACCCATGTCTGTGGGATGTGGCAGCAAAAGAGAAATATCTATGGTAAACCTAACACAAACATTGGGAGAGTGTGTCATAAACTGAAATAATAAATTTTATATTGAATGATCAAGTACAGAAATGACAATTATCTAATTTCTCACATTTATAGTTGAAAATCTTATTTTTCATAGTAATGGAAACAATAATAAAGCTTAAAAAACAGTCACAAAAAGTGCAAAAAAGCTGAATCAGAGATCACGAAGAGTAGTTAAGTGAGGTTTTGAAAAACTTAGTTAAAAGAATACTGTAGTTTGGTTGCAAATCAAATAGCATGTTACTGAAAACTTATTTATCTACAGTGTAAAGCATGTTAACAGGCAAATTTCAAACAAACATTTATTAAAATGTAATCTGCTCAACAAGGAGTAATGTAATTCTTGCTCACTAGTGTCAATAGAGGTAGTATACAAATCCATACTGTACATCCCTATTATGCTGTGCTGACCAGTTGAGTTTAGCTCCTTCCCAATTACAGGACAGCCATGGAAAGTACCCAAAGGGACAAATCAAGTTGGACTAAATGATCTGCTTAGTAGCTTCAAAGAATCTGGGTGAGCTTTCTGATGTGGTCCTTATCTATATTACTTTTTGTTATTTAGAAGTTTTAAGTATCCTGGAACATTAATATTCTCAAAACTGACTTTCACTTGAAATACATAAATAGTCTATGGAAAAAGAACACCAGTGCTTGTTCTGTGTTGGGAATTTAAGACTTTTAAACATTGCTCCTACATTGTGACACTTTGAAAAAAACTGTTGAGTGAATTTTATCTGGTTTATTGCTGGCTATTTTTTGGAAATTTTAATATCAGCAAAAAATTACAATGGCTCACATACTTAAATGGAGTAACAAAATGATGAGGTCCGAAACTCATATCTGTCTCACTATTTAACAAGCAATAGTGCATTTAAGAAAAAATGTCCTCTCAGGGAGAACTCACCTGTGGCCTTTGGGATTCCAGATTGAGTTCAGAGGCTCAAGTAGCCAGTGATAAAAAAAAAGATCAAATGTTTGTTCATTTCAGGTGTTTTTTATCTTCCTAACAAGGTTTACTTTAATAGAGAGTTACAGGCTTAATTATGGTGCCTTTTGTGGTCACTAACAGTTTAAATGATGGATTATTTGATTTCTTTATCAGAGTACTGTATATTATTTCAGGGACATTTATGCACACTACTCCATTAGTTTATTATGTGCAGATTTGGTTGATTGCTCTGCTTTGTTAATTGTATTTATGTGATGCCTTGCTCTACCTAGTCCTAGTAATCCTACTAACAAAAAATTATAGCTATTAAAACTTTTTTATTGTGTTCAATGGCTCCTTCCGTTGCCAACCATTGTGTGATTTACGTGTTTATTCTTAAAGTGAATGTTTCCAATAGAGGGCAGCATTTGACTGAAGCAATACTACATTTTTATGAAATTTGTGAAGACTGGTAGCTGGTAAATATAAAAAGCCAAACATCCATAATTCAGTTAGGCTAAAATATTAGAAAACCTGCTATAATCCGCTCCTAGCAAGATAGCTTATATTTATACTGTATATAAAAGATATGAGGTTTGTTATTATGATTATGACTAAATAATGATGATGATACTCCATGTACGTATATAACACAGCTAGCTGTGTTTATACTATTATGTTCAATATGTATACCAGCAATAGCAGTGTAGTGGTGCTGCCTTATGAATCCTTGTTCCTTGTGAGTCTGCTACTACAGTTGTCCTCCCACATAAAGACATGCATGTTAGGTCTGTTGGCAATTCTGAATTAGCCCTGTGTGATCATTTGTGTATTCTGAGTGGGCCCTTGGATGGATTACCATCCCATCCATTGCTGGTTCTTGGCTTTGTGCCTGATACTGCTTGAATAGGCCCGTAACCGTGAATTGTATTAACAGGGTTTAAAAGTGTTATGTATGTTGTGAATGTCTAGATTATAAGGAAAACTGAGAGTAACAATATCTCAAGAGAGCAGATAGAGCACACTGTCAAGTTCTAATTTATATGAATCTCTCAACTATACACAGAGATAATTCTTCTGCAACTGTTTAATCTTAACCACCTTGTAATTATACAGTCATGTAAAAAAGTAATCCCTCCATATCAAGATTTTATCTTCATTTAAGCAAAACAATCTGTAAATAAAGGTGATGTAACAATGTAATGTAACAAATGTCATGACACATTTAGATTTTGTAGTTCACAGTGTAATGTTCATAAATATAAATTCAAATTTCACATTTAGAACAAGTAATAATAATAATAATAATAATACATTTTATTTATTTAGCACCTATACACCCCTACAATTTTCACTATGTCAAATATCTAAAATCAGAATCAGGTGCACCAGGTTAGATGCAAATGATTAGAACATTATTAGAGAGGATGTTGGTGGAGTCTGTCTTATTTAAACCTCAAACATTTAGTTTGGTTTGCTCTTTTTTTACTTTCTCGTATACAAAGTATAGGGAAGGTATTGTAATTGTCCAAAGATTCGATGTCAAGATTTTGATGAATCTCAGGGTTTTAGACCTCCCTGACTTTCTTGTGTATGAAGTATAGGGAAAGTATTGAAGTCCTCCAAAAATACCATTTCGAGATTTTGATGAATCTCAATGTTTTAAACCGCCCTGATTCTGAAAATACCATTTTTGGAATTATGTCTCTGTGTGTGTGCGTGTTTGTGTATGTAAACACAATAACTTTTGTAAGCTTTCACTTAGGTCAACCAAATTTTGCATACAAATAAAAGGTAAAAAATGTAGATTTCTATCAACTTTTCGGCTATTTCCATTAACTGGAAGTGGTGCTTTACCTTTTATTCGTGCAGCAACTTTACTTTTATAATAATTGTTCAGTATATTATTAATTTGATTTGATTTGTTGTTGATGGTTCTTTAATGTACATAATATAAAAATATAATCATTGTCTTGTGGTTTACTCCTCAAATATCCATCCCCATATCTGAGTATACGAGAAAGTCTAGGGGAGACCACTCCCAATTTTTGTTGGAAGTGCATGTTATCACTATGCCAAGTTCAAAAGAGCTCTCTGAGGCTGTTAGAAAGACAATTGTGGATGAGTATGAATCTAGCAAGGGATTTAAAAGTTCTCCAAACAGTTGGAAATCAACCATTGCACTGTCTGAAAGATCAGCTGTAAGTGGAGAAGATTTCAAATAACTTCCAACTTGTCCAAGCCAGGCCTCCCCACCAAGTTCAGCCTGAGAGCAGAATGCAAGATGGTAAAAGAAATCTCTTCAGAACCCCAAAATTTCATCATGGCACCTATATGTAGCTCTTGCCATTCTTGATGTCAAAGTTAATGAGCCTGCTATTTAAAAGAAGCTGCACAAATTTGATTTAAATGGGACATGTGCCAAGAGGAAACCTTTGCTGTCCAGAAAGAACATCAGGGCAAGTTATTTGGCCACAATACCAAATGTCATGTTTGGCAAAAACCAAAGACTGCATTTGACTAGGAGATCTTGATACCAGTTGTAAAGCAAGGTGTTGGAAATGTTATGATTTATGGTTACTTTGCTGCATCATGGTCTAAACAACTCACCAGAATAGAACCCACTATAAATTCTTCATTGTACCAGAGGGTGCTTGAGGATAATGTAAGACTGACTGCCAGTATATTGAAGCTCAGCCGAACGCAGAGGTTGCAGCATGACAGTGACCTTAAACATACCAGTAAACCTACTGAGGAATGACTGAAAGCAAGAAATGAAGGGTTATAGAAGGGCCAACTCGAAGCTCAAATCAGAATGCTATAAAGATGCTCTGGAAGGATTTAAAAAACAAGCTGTGTCCACAAGACACACTTCAAACATTGCACTGCTGAAAGAATTCTACCTGGAGGAGTGGGGAAACCTTTCTCCCACTTGGTGTCAGAATGAATACATGAGGTTGTTTCTGCCAAAGGTTGCAATACCAGCTGTTAGAGCCAAGTGTTGAACTACTTTTTCACACACAAAAATGGCATACCTCTTCCTTTCATTGAATAAATTACTGTAGAATCTAATTTTCATTGTTTTTTAATTATATCACCTTTATCTAAAGATACTGTTTAAATTAAGATCAAATCTGTGATGTGTCCACCTATGTTAGAAAAAAAATTAAAAACATTTCATGAGGCATACATAGGATTGTATCAGAAAACACTACAGATGTTTGCTTCGTAATAGGGATCTGACTGTAAAACCTTTAGACTGAAGTTTATAAATGAGAAACAAAATTTGAGGGACAATAGAGCAACTTGTGCAAACCCAGATGATACTTTTGCACATGCTAAGACACTACTGTTTAAAGATTTTAATCATTTCAGTGTCAGGCACCCATTTTACTTTCTTCTCCTTTCTAAAGTATTGCATCACTCCATTCTGTGGCTATCTCATCTTAGAGGTCCTTCATTTATTTCTCGTTTCCAGCTATCAGTGGAAGTTACAGTGATGTAGACTGTACTGCAGTAAGTTCAGTATAAGTTTTACATCTTGATAATGCTCCTGTGAGCTAAGGTTTTCCTCCTAAAAGCTATTAAATTCCTGAGCTTTATCTTAATTTTGTAACAGCTGAATTACACTAGGTACAGCCTTTGCAGTTTGACATCTACTACATATATTATTCTGTTTTCAGAAGTTAACAATTTGAGTCCATCTATTTTCTGAACTTGTTTTTTCCATTACAGGCCCAGTGGCTATTCAATATAGCATGCAGTACACGTACTCGTTCACACAAGGTTGATTTTAAAGTTGGCAAGTAGCCTCAGATAAACATTTTGGCATGTGGAAGGTGGCCAAGAACTACCCTGAGAAAACAGTCACTGGGAAAACATGCAAACTAAACACAAACTGTTACCAGACCGGAGGTCAGGCTTTGGCCCAGAGTGATATGAGTGAGAGCATCAGTGTGCCAGAGTAACCCAGAGCAAATAGAGATAAAGTTAAAGGAAAAATATGGTTATTTTTACCAAAATGATAAAGGAGAGACGTGGCAAAAGGAAGAATACAGCTTATGAAATAAAATAAAAGAAAGCACAAACTCTATGTTCTGAGCCTTGCTGTTGTATATTTGTGTTGCTGACAATCAGGTGGAGTGGCTTGTCCTCCCTCCAAAATATTGTTTCTCAAGCATTATCTACTGTTGCAATTACTTCCCAATCTATAGTATCTCTTTCTCATTGTTTCTTTTCCCACACCTGCTCTTTTACCTTTCTGTCATTTGAGTGCTTGCCTCACCTCACTTCTTGATTTCGAGCTAAAGGAGCTTTCAATCTTTGTTTACTTATGGAGAAAACTTCAAGATCACTTCTGGGGTCACTACTGAGATTTCAGTGGGAACCACAAGTATTCCTGCACATCTGAGCTCTATTTCCTAATGAAATGCCTAATTTCCCTAGGTAGTTACTGTAATACCAACCCCTATCCTTGCCAGCTACACACTCACAAAAATGCAATTAATGAAATCACTTTAATAAGTTGGAGGTACTATAATAATATAAAGGGTGTAGGTTTTGCGTGTTATTTTCTTCAGTTAGGCATGTCTGATTTTGAGGTGTGTTAACGTAAAACACAGAAGCACCTCAATTACTGATTAATATGCACTTTAAAAATTTACTTTGAAAGGGGTTATGTTGACTTGTATATTTTCCTCATTTACACTTTTAACAGGAACAAATCCCCAGTACATATTGAAACGCTGGCAGAGTCACGCAAAACCCATAGTCACCTCATCCTCTTGTGTGCTTACAGGCCCTTCAAAATTGATTTTCACTCTCCATTGGGCATTGGGTACTTCTTTCAAATCTTTTATGATTAAGATTTACGAGCTAAAGATAGCCATAAACCTTCCACAATCGGCATCTAATAGCAGAACATCAATAAATGCAGTTTCTGCACCACTTGAGGTGTCTGTGAATACTACATGTTGCCACCACAAACCTTAAAAAATGTTCTACTCAAAAATGACAATTTTTTGATCTATTGCTTCCCCCATGTTGTCTGAGTGGTGGCTGAGAAATATTTATTTATCTCATCTTTTCATGGAGAGTAGATAGATAGATAGATACATACATACATACATACATACTTTATTAATCCCCAAGGGGAAATTCAGCAGCAGCGTACTTATAAAAAACAATATTAATTAAAGAGCAATAAAAATGCAGTGCAAGTTACAAAAAAAATGCAACGTGGAGAGTGCAAGGCAGGTATAATAGACAATAATCTTCTATAATGTTAACATTTACCCCCAACCAAATCCCCCCCACCCCCCACCCCCCGGGTCGAATTGAAGAGTCACATAGTGTGGGGGAGGAACGATCACCTCAGTCTGTCCCTGAAGCTGCTCCTCTGTCTGGAGATGATACTGTTTAGTGGATGCGGTGGATTCTCCATGATTGATAGGAGCCTGCTCAGCGCCTGTCGCTCTGCCACGGATGTCCAACTGTCCAGCTCCATGCCTACAATAGAGCCTGCCTTCCTCACCAGTTTGTCCAGGCGTGAGGCATCCCTCTTCTTTATGCTACCTCACCAGCACACCACCGCATAAAAGAGGGCGCTCGCCACAACCGTCTGATAGAACATCTGCAGCATCTTATTGCAGATGTTGAAAGAAGCCAGCTTTCAAAGGAAGTATAGTCTGCCCTGTCTTCTCTTGCACAGAGCATCAGTATTGGCAGTCCAGTCCAATTTATCATCCAGCAACACTCCCAAGTATTTATAGGTCTGTACCCTCCGCACACAGTCACCTCTGATAATCGCGGGGTCCATGAGGGGCCTGGTCCTCCTAAAATCCACCACCAGCTCTTTTTTTTGCTGGTGTTCATGTGTAGGTGGTTTGAGTCGCACCATTTAGCAAAGTCCTTGATGAGGTTCCTATACTCCTCCTCCTGCCCACTCCTGATGCAGCCCACGATAGCAGTGTCGTCAGCGAACTTTTGCACGTGGCAGGACTCCGAGTTGTGTTGGAAGTCTGATGTATATAGGCTGAACAGGACCAGAGAAAGTACAGTCCCCTGCGGCGCTCCTGTGTTGCTGACCACAATGTCAGACGTGCAGTTCACGAGACACACATACTGAGGTCTGTCTGTAAGATAGTCCACGATCCATGCCACTAGGTATGAATCTACTCCCATCTCTGTCAGAATATAACAATGTTTCTGATACAAACGACTTTGGTATGGGACAGAGGGTGCCAATGCTGAACAACAGCAAACAATTTTAAAACATTAATGTGTTTCAAAACCAAATGTCAGTTATCCATTCGTGTGTTTAGAATGTTCTCATCAAATGGCTAGATAACTGACATAGGAATTCTGCAACATAAGCATGAACATTTTGATATTGTTTCCCTCCCCACTGTCTCCTATTGAATCCCTTGTATCACAAATGTTATTATTTCTATTCTACATGAAAAACGTGAGATTTAATTTTTTTCTTGGCCATCACTACAATCAACATGAATTAAGTAACAGATAAAAAGGTTGGGCGGCACGGTGGCGCAGTGGGTAGCGCTGCTGCCTCGCAGTTGGGTGATCTGGTGACCTGGGTTCGCTTCCCGGGTCCTCCCTGCGTGGAGTTTGCATGTTCTCCCTGTGTCTGCGTGGGTTTCCTCCGGGCGCTCCGGTTTCCTCCCACAGTCCAAAGACATGCAGGTTAGGTGGATTGACGATTCTAAATTGGCCCTAGTGTGTGCTTGGTTTGTGGGTGTGTTTGTGTGTGTCCTATGGTGGGTTGGCACCCTGCCCAGGATTGTTTCCTGCCTTGTGCCCTGTGTTGGCTGGGATTGGCTCCAGCAGACCCCCGTGACCCTGTGTTCGGATTCAGCGGGTTGGAAAATGGATGGATGGATGGATGGATGGATAAAAAGGTTATCATTTTTGGGTGGAATAGTCCTCTGCTTGGACTTGGTTTTTAACTGTATGATAGTGCAAAATTCTATTGAAACATTGAATTTATTTACATTCTATTATCAGTGTTATTTCTTGACTGATTGTTATAAAAATATTTGATACACAACAGTGTGATGCAGTATTTCTGTCTTTGATAAAATAAGAACACAAAAGTTAAAATAGGTCATCTTTCAAAAGAGTTAACTTAAGTCCCCAAAAGCACCTGAATGTTACACCATGACCAATTTCTAAGCTGTTTTTTCTTTTGTTTTTTTTAGATATGGAGTGGAGTGCTTAACCGGTGAGTCAACAAATGACATTGTGGTGCCTGCATATGATGAAGAGAAAAAACACTGCATCTTTCAAGGCGATTTGCTTCTTTTCAGTTGTGCAGGGGCTCACCCAACCCTAAAACGTGTCTGCCCCTGCAGGGATTACATGAAAGGACAGGTTGCACTCTGCACAGGTTGTCTATAGCACAGCCTGGGAATCTGAAGCAAACAACTACTAAGAATTTACTTTCTGAAGTAATAAAAGTCATCATGTGGGATGATGTACAGGTTTTCTGCTCAGAAGACAGACAAAGTCTGTGATAACAAATGCATTTTAACTGTGGAAGAATGAGCCTTTCCAGAAGATCCAAGAGGGGACAGAATAGCTGCAGTGCACTTGTAAAGGTTAAGCATCAAAGATACAAGTGATCCATTGCCAACCTCCAGTCAGCCTACAATACTTGAATCCAAGTCACAGAGGAACATGGCTGAGTGGGATTACATGTAAGGACTGTCTGCAGCCAAACTAAAGAGATGCGGTGCTAACAGTGCTAAATGGAACATGCTGCTGAATTCCTTTGCAGACATGTAACTGTTTAAAACTTCATTCCTGTAACCAAAATATTTATTGACAAAGGGGGACCAACAGAAGGAAGGTTTTGTTGTCTTTTGTTTTTCTTTCAGTTTTCTGTGCTAAATACTATCCACATAAAAATCTGACAAAAATTAGATCCTAGGTTTGCATTGAAGTGTTTGAAACGATAGGAAAGTAAATTCTAGAAAAGAAATTAGTTTGTATTTGTAAATGTACCAGTCTCAAACCTTATAAACAATACTGCCTTCTATACGTTAGATTCATCAGTAAGGTTAAAACTACCAGTAGTATGCTTACAAAATGCCAAATGCAATGTGTTTAAAATGATTGTGGTTTGATCCAAAATCTGTGCAGTTTTATTTTGTTTCTTTTGCACATTTTTAAACTGCATGGCAGTTCTTTGAGTCCCCACAGCCAGTTAGGTTATGTTACTAGAGGTAATATCTGTAGAAGAATGTCTTATATATTTATGAAACTGTAGACCATGTATGTGTTCAAAATGAAATTTTAATATCCATTATGCACACTAAATCATAACAATCTACAGTATTTTTGGCAAACTTTAGTGGCAGTTTGTAGGGATTTGTTGTGGTAATTTTTCCTGTCTGGTGTCTATCAGTGAGCGATCTGAAGGACTGGCAGAGAAAGCCGTCTAAAAAGTAAAATTTTGTCTATTTTTGAGAGGATTTATTCAGATTTCATAAGATAATTTATAATTCCTAATAGAAAATAATCTATTTAATTGGGTTGCTGACAGGGGTGTAGCATATTTACGTGCGCATTTGTGTGTGTGCGCATATATATATATATGTATATACAGTATTTATATATAATATATATACAGTATATACCATATGTATACACACATATTAAATTTTGTTGTCTACATTTTAGAAAGAAAGTGCACTATTTTTGTTTTAACAGTAGAGAGGGAATCATCACACTGTATACTGTCTATAGAGACTTTGTAAATCAGTTTCCTATTTTATTTATAGTACAGAAAGTTACTGCTTTAACTGTCTGCTGAAAATTTTAGTTTACTTATTTTTTTAAATTTATTTATAAGACAAGGAAGCCATTTATTTTTGTTTTTTTCTTAAATGATTTATTTAACAAATAATTTAAAATGTGTAAAAGGGGGTAGCAGTGTTTATAATAAGTGCACATCACTTATATGTGTGTCAGTTACAAAAATTAATCCATGAAAAAGCTTTTGGTGTATTACTTAAAAGTGGTCCTACCACACATAGAGTAGTTTTCTTGGAACTGTCAGTTTTGCACACATGTCCATGCAAATGCTGTTTAATAGTACCAAACAATTCCCTTTTCATTCAATCATTTGTACATTCATAACTCCAATGACACCGATTTTTTGGTAATTATTAAGTATATGTTGTATTTGGTGGTGGGTAAATAATCAAAGGTCTAATTAATAATGTAATTTGTTCCATATTTGCTCTTTACAGATACTGTATGGCTTAAGTTAAACCTGTATGTTTGCAATCAGTGAACTGACACCAATATAATCATTGTGGAGCCCTCTTTAATAAGAGACAAAAGATTTGTAAGGACTCATTTATGTTGTTCTTAATAACAGTAAAAACCTCATTTTATATTATATATGCAATTGAATTTGCACATTTGTAAATAGAAATTTTTTTGCTTTAGTTCTAAATGTAAGTTTCCTTGTCACAAGTTATTTTGCTTCTACATAAAATACGTACAGTATGTAAATAGTGGAGAGGCACCTTTAGCTCAGATACTGTTTCAAAGTTCATATTGTGCCTTTAATGGGTTTTATGTTTGTTTGCTTTTGTTTGTTTGTCATGGCGCTCAACTAAACTACCTATACCATAAAAAGAAACAGAAGTAGAATGTTAATTACATTATCATAAGAGTCTGATATTGCAGCTATTGCTCTGAAGTGTAGGACCGAAAAAATAATCTTTTGTTCTTTCAAATTTTATTTAAGAATCCATTGGAAAATCTAGCTTGCTCAATTGAAACTCCATTGCACCATTCCTTAAATAGTTTCCTATAAAATGTGCAAGATGTCATCTGGCTAAAATGAGCTATTCTTTTTATATAGTTTTAATATTAACTTTATAAAATAATGTGAAAGTTTTGCCCTGTAGAGTGTTAGATATTTTGAGTGCAAGAAAGCATGCCGTAAAACAGAAATTCCTTTGTGTAATGTGTGATCTACTTTTCCTTTCTGGCTAAATTCAAATAATGAAACATGCTGTGCCACTTCAACAATCAATAGCTTTAAGACTTTTTAGAAGTAAATACCAATGATTGGAGTCAAGGGCAGCAGCAGGAATGACTGTCCATCCCAGGGCACAGTACACCTAAGCAGAGCCCAAGGCGATTCTCGGCTTGCCACTCCGACTACGTTTGTGTGTTTGAACTGTCAGGACCAACATGGGGTGAACACGCACACTCCATAGTGAAGAGATTAACAAACACTGATGCAATCTGACGTCCAGGTGCTGTGTGCTTTTTGGCCTTTCGCTTTTTTAGTTAATAAGCTCCACAACTTATACCATTTTCTTATATATTTTCTTTTTGTAATTTCAAGTTATTGAAGTTAGATATTCAAATGTTAATATCATTTCTACCGTTTTAAGCTGATTTCTCCCAGCTGGATTATTTGAAGTGGTTGCTTGCTTGTTTCCCTTGTTGAAGATGAAGGATCACTATGAAGAAGGAAATTACTTTATTCAAATGATTACTTTTTATTGGCAAAATGCAGATGTTTCATGTGTAGTAAATGCAAGGTTTTCCTTTTCAACATATTTGCATTTCAGTATATGATAACTTGCATACACATTACTGCAATGTTGGTAAACTCGATGTAAAATGAACACAATGACATAGTGAAAGAAACAGGAATAAAAATAACTTCCATAAAAGAAGAGATTTGTTTTCACTCTTGTTGATTTATAATGCAGGATAAAACTTTATTTTTCAATAAACCTTTTCTGTGACAAAACAGTTTTTGCACTGCGTTTTTGTGCTGTTTAAAATACACAAAGTGTATACATATTGATAGTGCTGATGCTACTCCTACACATACAGTATAATGCTACTTCTTGATGCAGTGCTCTTTACAATACCAAAATATACAGTACATCATAAGCAGACTGAATTGTGCTGTGCACATTGAGAGAAGAATGAAACAGTAAACAAATATTTCATATAACATCAGGCTTTGTGCTGTAACCTCTTAGAAGACACTGTGTTATTGTCTTGATATCTGTAGCCGACATTTTTTATTCTTCAAAATGGGACATTGTAAAGCAATCTCTCACGAGGCTGAGCAATACCTTGTTTTCTGAAATACAACCAAACAAAGAAAATGCTTGAACCTTGAGCTGCATGTGCATATCAGTGGGATGTGTATCTGTTATGTTGCATATCTCTGTATCTGAACACAGATGCCGCGCCTTCTGTTTTATTTTGACAGTGGGAGAAATTCAATGCTGCACCCTGTGAGTGGTAAGTTGTCATTTCTCTGTTGCACAAAGTTTTTAATAACACAGAAAATGCAAAATAAAATTTACAGAATAATAAATAACAATGACAGATTTTGTTCATTCATAATAAACTGTTGAAACATTTCACATTGATTCCTCTCTCTCTGATCAACAATCTTTTTATATAATTGTATGAATACATCAATATAGAAGACTTAACCTGACAGTAAGTTACATTTGTGTACAGGTAAACAGGCAGTTTATAGCTAACAGATACTTTATTGTCAATGTAAGTGATTATTGATGTTTTACTTTTTTTCAAATACAACATAATTTATGTGTCTACTGCTCTTAAGGTCTAAGTCAGAATTGCTCTCTGTAAAGTATGTTAAACAGGCTGAATTAACTCTGGTCTGTTTTGGCAAACCTCAGCAGTTGTGCTTTGAAAAATTAAAAACCTTTATTATTTTAAATGATGATTATCGGCACCAGGTACCAGTAGAAGAAGCAAAGTGTTGAACTTCTCTGCACTTGGCTGTAGTTGTATGCTTATTTTCCCTCAAAGCCAGCAAAAATGATTTTTTTTAATGGTCATCTGGCTTGAGTATACAGAGCAAATGTCAAGTTAACCAAATATACTGACATTTACTGCATTATGTACTCAATATGCTTTTATAGCACAAAACATGAACATCTTGAGATTTGGGTAGAATAATCTGAAAATCTCTGTTACATTTCTTTTGTTATATAAAATCTTGTACTTTTTCTTATTTGAGATTCTGGGCCACACTAAAAACTGTAGTTTGCAGAAATGTGTGGTCTGGTTCAGCTTTTCTGTACGATCTCCATGTGCGCTCCACAGTCTACGTTATGTGATATATGTTTGTTTGTTTGACTGTTACAAACTATTGAATTTGTTTTTGATACTGCATTAAATTAAATAGATCAAGGGTTGCCAACTCTGGTACTGGAGGACCACCATGGCTGCAGGTTTTCATTCTAACAGTTTTGTTTAAGAGTAACCTGTTTTTGCTGCTAATTAACTTCTTTTGAACTCATTTTAATTGACTTGTTCTTGAAGACTCAGACCCCTTAATTGTTTCTTTTTCCTTAATTAGCAGCCAAACAATAATAAGATACAAAATGAGCCAAAACAACTGGTGTCACATCATACAATATCTGAAAATAAAGAAAGATGAAGGTCTCAGGAATGTTGATCTACTCAGGTCCACAAAACATTTTAACCAGAGCTGTTAAAAAGAGAAAATCAACAATTTCGGAAATTTCTGCTAATGCACCACGAGAGCAGCAATAAGCCACGGAATTAAAGAACGGGTTTAATTAACGACAGGAATTGGCAACTCATTAAGCAGCTGGTTGGAGTGAAATTGGTTGGATGTTTGAGGCCCTGACTTAGTTGGTCTTCTGTTGGCTCCCTCACTTCACATTTAATTTCTGTTTGGGTGCCATTTAAGGAAAGAAATGAAGCAGAGGAATGATGAAGAAATTCAGGTGGGACAAATATTAAAAAAGCAATTCAATTAAAATGAATTCACAAGACATAAATTAGCAGCACAAACAGGGCAGTCATTAAAAAAGGGGCTAGAATGAAAAGCTGTAGCCACGGTGGTCCTCCAGGACCGGACTTGTTGACCCCTGAAATAGATCATACCTCTAAATTTTAAACACAGCAGATCCCAAGTTAATATTCTATCTTAATTGTTATGGCATGTAAAAAGGTTACATATTTAATAGTTGAGTTTTTTAAGAGGGGAAGTCTTCAGTGAGAAGTGTGACTGACATTTTTTTGAAATGCATATCCAATTCTTCAAACTCATTTGCCCTTGGGAGTGTGGACATGAATCCTTTACTGTGATTCCTGAAGCATTGACCATTGAGCATAGATTTTGGCACTGAAATAGTAAAATAATGTAATGGATTTTCTCTTTTTTCAGGTTTAACTTTGCAGGCAAGACTATAATCATAAAGGTCACATTTTCTGAGTATAAGGAAAGTTACTACTCAGGTGTGTAGACAACTTTATTTTTTTCTTCTGTGCGCTGTTTTCTGCTAAAAATTTATTGCAATGCATGTCACTTATGCTTAAAATTACATTTCTGATTCTTTGGAGAAACTGCACACTACTTCAAATATGGTGAAACTTAATGATAATACTGTGAGTATCCTCTGAACTCTGTGACTGAGTTTGCTGTCTGATGGCTCAGCTGCACACATATGCTATATATTATGCATTTATATTATTTAAATAAAACAAGTACTGTACAAAATGACAAAAGGTTTAAAAGATACTGTTCTCAGGGGCTAGCATCCAGTAGCCCCCGTGACACTCTAGTTGCTATAGATACGCAGGCCTCCTGAGAGCAACATTGTAACCAGGCTTGAAGACAGCAGCCTCACACGGTCAGCAACCTAGAAAATCTCATTGTGCAGGAGGCAGACATGGAGGCAAGGGAGTTTATTACAGTAAAAAAATAAAAGATTTGACTACATTTCTCAGAGGAGAACATGTTAAGCTAAATATAAATCATATATGTATATATATGCTATTAAGACACTGCTCTGTATTTTATTTAAATAAAACTCAAATCATTATAAATATTATCATCGGCACTAGAATGCAATCTTAGACACTCACATTAGATCATACAAACAGAAATTATCAATAGGTGGAACATCCATTGGGCTCACTTGGATGGCTCTGTAGTCGTTTAGGCCAGCTTCTTATCTGGGACTTTTCAAGCATGATTGGCGCTGAAAACTCTCCTGTGGCCCACCGTCTGAACTTTGATATCAATGACATAATAACATACTGGTTTGGACAAATGAAGTGTATCGCAGCAATGATGGACTGCATTGTAACTTAAACACTACTTGCACCTTAAGGTCTTTGTTGATCAGTTTTCCAAGTCTTTAGAAATGTACAAGGTGAAAGGCCCCCATTACCTCTCACTTGGCTCACTCAAACGTTTCATAGTGTCGAGTCTGTCTTACACGAGGCACCATATCCAAAAGCAGCCTGCAGCAAAGAAGAACAAATATCATTACATTTAACAATCTAATGCTTTTATTAAACACAGTATTAATAAGCACGCAGCATTTACAAAATTAGAAGAAGCTTACTGAACTTAACAGCTAACAACAAACAACCTGCAACCTTAGAATTGTTCAGTAGACCAACATGTAGCTCAGTACTAAATGTGTAAATCGTAATGGAAGATGGAGTATACACTCCTATCCCATTGCAATTCTAAAATAAGTCCACAGTAAGCAAGAAGGGCCTCTGTGAGGCTGGGCATCCCACCCACAGCTGATTTATACCTTGCCGATTCATACACTGCTGCCAAGCTAGTCTCCATTGTCCCCACTTTGATAAAGAAAAAGCCAGCTTTAAAAATTTAAAATTACCAATAAGTAAAAGGTAGGTTATACTTTAGGAAGTGTTGTACAATACGCCAAGAGATGCTGTTGGTATAGGCCAGAAAGCTAGGTTTATTTGTAGGCTAACACTAAGAAATAATGGAGGAGGCAAAAATACATGTAGATCAGAATTACTGCAAAATGAAATACAATCAGATGACCTTTCTTGATAAACATCATCACATATGCATTTTCACCTTGTGATTATTAAGATATCCACCTCTGATGTGTGAGGCAAAAACAACTTTTGTAAATTCATTTAAAATCCTTCAAATTATATTCTATAGAATGTCTTAAAAAGTAGCTTTAAGGTCTTTAAGGTTTGCCACCTGAGATTATATTGCATTAGATCAGAAAATTATACTTCATGACGCAGTTCCATGTTCTCCACAGAAAACAGTAGGTCAATT
Organism: Erpetoichthys calabaricus; assembly: GCF_900747795.2. NCBI lineage: Eukaryota > Metazoa > Chordata > Cladistia > Polypteriformes > Polypteridae > Erpetoichthys > Erpetoichthys calabaricus. Next base: position 58,653,405 of record NC_041401.2, on the reverse strand, counting down.
AGACGGGTATCTTTTTCACTTAAAGTCTCTACTAAACTGGTCCATCATGACTGAACAGCATTGTTCATTTCTCCTTCTGAAGTTGCTCCTGCTATGTCCAGTTGGTTGGAGAACTGGAGAGGACAACAATTTTGAAATTTTGCCACTTATGTTTGATAGGATTAACATGAGAACTGACTGGGCCTCTCTTTTATTAGTTCATCATTTTAAGCCACAGCACTTCTGTTACTGCAGTTTACTTTGGATGATTGTCCTACTGAAGTTTTTTGGCATTTGTTTTTGGCAGAGGATTTCATGTTTGTATCCAGTACTTGATTATATTGTGTCTGATTTATGGCGATCCTTAAAATTCTAAAAGAGAGATGAATATGTTTTTACTCTGGAGAGTCTCATTTTTCACTGTGGTACAATGGCCTCACAGCCTCAAGAACCTGGCCTGTACGCCTCGGCCCCGTCTGTGTAGAGTTGGAGTGTTCTTGTGTCTCTATGGGCATGCTGTTGGTTACTCCAGTTTTCATCCATCTTAGGATAAATCGGGATTCTAAATTGGCTTTGGGTTTTGATTCTGTTTTCCCTGTGACACCCATCTAGGGTTTGTTCCTACTGCATTTTGAGTAGACCTTGACCAGACATCCAAAGTTTTTCTAATTTAGTAAAGGAAAATATATGCAATTTATGACACCAGATTATCAAGATACTTTTACTTTTTCAAAGGACTGTACACCATATGGCCATTCTTATTTAATGTATCTGCTATTGCCTTATAATTTACTGCTTAACAACTTGTGAGGGCCAGAATCGATTTGATTGTGTCTGTGTCTTCAATTTAGAGGGAAAAATGGCACCACATCACATGTATGACTCTTGTGATATGTGTCACAAATATATTGTGCCTGAGATGCCTGAATGCTACAGTAAATAGTAACTAATCATTACACAGTTGACGTGAGTGTCTACTGTTTGTGAAAGCAATGTTGTGGGAAGAAAACACAGTCAGCCATATTGCATAGGCTTACAAATATGCCTTCTGCAAATGAGAACAACATATCTTATTCAACAGAATCAGCGGAGACTTTTCAGTAAATGGTTTAAATTTGGTGATGAGGGTAAGCCCAGTGACAAGTGACACTTTTACTGCAGTTCATTTCAGCGTCACTTATATATGAATTGGCAATATCAAGTTTCACATAGTCACTCTGCTCAGGCAGTAGAACGTTGGTCTAAATGGAATGCAAAACAGTTTTAACTGAAATGATTTTGCAGACGTGAAGTAACAAATTCAACAAATTAGAATTTAAAGAAACAAATATAAGATTTGTACCATTTGACATTTAAACATACAGAGGCTTTTTATAGTTGGTGATGAGCGAAATGATTCATGTGAAATTTAATTTGCAGCTAAACTCACTTTTCACTTTTTGCTAAAACCAAAATTAGTAACATTGACAAAAAAGAAAGATGTCTTTCCTGCCTGGAAGTTTTTTCATTTATTAATTCACATGCCTCTGCCTGTCATTCAGTATCTAAATAGACTTATCTCCTGTCACGTGTAGGTTGTGATAGTATTCTGGCAGTATGATGCCCACTTTGCCAGTTATGATGACAGTCTTGGCATTTTTGAGCTTGAGAAAATATTTACTGATGTGACTGTATTACTAGGATATTTGAAATCTGGGGTCTACCTATAAACATAGATTTTGCTAGATCATTGCTTCACAAACTGGGGACCCCCTCTGGCTATAGGTTTTTGTTCCAAGCAGCCCTCACTGAAAGTTTTGTACATTACATATTTGTAGTTCATTTAGACCACTTTGCACAGATCTGTTTTCACTTTGTTGTTAGAGTGTTTTTCTGTTGATCAATGTCATTTACATTTACTTATTTGTCTGACGCCTTTATCCAAGGCGACTTAAAACATTTATGATACAATTGGTTACATTTCTTTTTGGTTTTCCAATTGGAGCACAGGCTGATCAGGTGACTTGCTCATGGTCACCTAGTTTTAATGGTGGGATTTGAACCCACAACTTTTGAAGTCCAAAGCCATAACCACTACACCACACTTCCAAATTAAATCCACTGTGATTCAACATTGTATAACAATAAAATAAGACATTTTTCCAAGAGTTGAATAGTTTTTATAGGCACTGTAAAGGTCCTTGACAGCCAGTTTAGGCTGAGGTTTAGCCAATGGCAAAAAGCCAACGGAAGTGCCGTATTGTCCCACCATTGCTGTTATACAAGTATGTCTAGTATGTTATTGTTTTAATTGCTTTCTCTATGGAATCTGCACAAAACACCATGAACTCACTTGATGCCATATGCAAGAATGATAAGTCCGATCAGAACTCCTGTAGTCCCATCCAGGTACCAGACCTTCGGGTTATGCTTGAAGACCTCTGCACTGATTAATATGGAGAAACCCATTACTCCACCAACAAGGGAATTGAAACCTGTGGAACAGAAGACAAAACAAAATCATTCAATGCCTCATTAGACAATTCCTCCAGGATCGGTCCATCTTTTAGGGATTTCAGTATGTGATTGGTTAAGGATTACTAATTAGGTCTAAGCCTTTAGCCTCAACAGCATTTAAAGAAATGTGTTGGCTCTTTAGGGCGGCACGGTGGCGCAGTGGTAGCGCTGCTGCTTCGCAGTTAGGAGACCCGGGTTCGCTTCCAAGGTCCACCCTGCGTGGAGTTTGCATGTTCTCCCCGTGTCTGCGTGGGTTTCCTCCGGGCGCTCCGGTTTCCTCCCATAGTCCAAAGACATGCAGGTTAGGTGCATTGGTGATTCTAAAATTGGCCCTAGTGTGTGTTTGTGTGTGTCCTGCAGTGGGTTGGCACCCTGCCCAGGATTGGTTCCTGCTTTGTGCCCCATGTTGGCTGGGATTGGCTCCAGCAGACCCCCGTGACCCTGTGTTCGGATTCAGCGGGTTGGGAAATGGATGGATGGATGGATGTTGGCTCTTTATGATTGTAATTTATTGACAAAGACATCCCGTAGAAGCAATTACTTTCCCTAAGCAGGGACAACAGAAACACTGGACCAGAGGTGAGGTAAAACCAGTTTGGGCTTCCAATGATTACTGACCATGAGTTACTCAGTTTATACAGTATATTAATATGTATTTATTCAGTGACCACTTTATTAGGTATAGCTGCTCCTTCATGCAAGTAGCCCACTCTTCCAAACTCAAAACACAGCAGGCAGACGTCGTCAAGACGTTTAGAAGATTTGTAATTTAAGCAACTTTGACTGGAGTAACGTTGTTGGTAGCAGATGTGGAAGTTCCATCATCTCAGAAGCAGCTTCACTGTTGGAAATTTTCATAAATTGGTCTCCTTAAGGTTTACAGAGAATTGTGTGATAAACAAAAGAATATCCAGTGAATAGATGATGTGTGAGTGAAGAAAAGGCCCAGTTAATGAGAGAGGTCAGAGGGGAATTAATGCAAATACTCAAATAACATCAACTGTGAAGTGTACAGAAGGACAGCTATGAACTGACCCTTGAAAAGGATGGAGTAAAGAAACAGAAGACAATGTTGGGTTGGTCATCTAAGAAAAGGGAGACAAGGCCACTCTGGACATCCAGTCACCAAAACCGGACAACTGGAGATAAGAAAAATGTCATCTGGTCTGATGAACCTGAATTCTGCTTTTAGTGCAGTAGAGTTAGAGTTTGGCATAAACAGCAGGAATCCTTGGATTCAGTACCAGTGGTCCTGTACGGAGTAAAAAGAGCCGCTCTGGCTGAGTTCTTTAAAAATCCTTTTTGCCCTTTTAAGGCAGAGGGAGTGTTGTAATGTCCTGAACAGAAAGCAGCTGGGTGCTGGTAATAATCTGTGCCATCTTCACCACCCTCTGCACCCTTTTCTCTTTGAGGGGGTGGTCACCTATGGTGAACCAAACCTGACAGAGGATGTTCGGCCCTTAACAGCTCACACTAAACTTATTTTGTAGAGGTACCAGCAGAATTAAAATCACACTGGATCATCACCAGTCAGATCATGCTCTAGGTGTCTACACCTTTTATTTGTTTTAGTCACAGCAAAGGCTAACATGAAAACCTCTTTATACAGCACACACCTTCTAACTCATCAGCCTACATAGGTGGACAGGGGAAAAATGAATTCAAAATCCATAAATGATGAAAAGATATGCACAGTTATACACTTAAACCTAAACGCTTGGAGTCCTAATAATTAATAAACAGCAGCAACAAAACAGTCAACATAAATGCCCAAGGAAAAATGTGAATGGTAATCTAAAAACAAAAATGAAAGTTCTGACGTCAGTTCCCCCCAACAATGTACGCTAAGTCCATACAACATACATTGGAGGTGCCACTAGCCGAACACTGATCTCCTGTTGTATGTGGACACCACTGGTGAACAGACTGATATTCGGAGGTGGAGAGCAACTCTGTGACCAGACAAAGCCCTAGGCGTCGGGGTCCAATCAAACCCCACCGTTGAGAAGGGTCTTACCACAGGCCACATCCACTAACATCAATGTCTACTCCTTTCAGTCACGACACACCTGGTCATGTCACCCGCGACATGATGTTACAAGACCTTCTGCAGGACATATATATATATATTTTAAGGTTGTTTTGATATGATTTTTCAAGTCTTCCACCATTTTGTGGATTTCTCTCGTGGATAGTGCCGTGTTGTTTATGGTTGCTATGACAGTTCCTGGCGTCTGACCCATGACATTGTGGCAGTCATGTTATTTAAGATGGGAGCACACAGCCCATGGTGTTCACACTATGAATTATATTCTAAAACTCTGGTTCAAATCTGATAAATTTTTAGTTAGGGTAAGTTAATACTCAGTTATGGTTAGGACTCTTGCTCTCATCTTTTGACTTTAACTTACACCTCATTTTTTCATTTTGTTTTCTGTTTTAGACTTTTGATATATCCTACACCTTGTTTTTTGGCCATCTTTTGTCAAACTGAGTATTGTCATCTCCTGCTCAAAAGCCTTTTATTCTTTTTTGTCCTTTCTAGGATTACCAAACCTGGTTATAATAATTATGATCAGAGAACTCAGATCAGTTGCAGTCATCTTATCAATTTCAATTCAAGAAGAAAGATCAACATGACGATGATTCAGGTAGAGTAAGAGAACTCTTGCTCTGCCCTAACCTTAACCATCATTACACAATTGTGTCCTTACATGAGGCATAGTGTACTAATGTTTTATGAGAACATCACGCAAGGTGGTCTTGGAATTGGCCCATTGTGAATGATGTGTTGGACTAGACTTGTCACGATTGATGTTTGTGACTTTCCGATTGCTGTTGTCCAATCAGAGGGTGACACCATCTCCCTACCAGCAAAACAAATACTCGCAAAAGTAACAATAATATCACATTAGACACTTGTACACAGACACAGAAAACCTGACATGTGGCATTGCCCTCAGAAGCAGAGCAGAAGAAGAAATGCAGTGAGGTGCACTGAGGAGCACATCACTCCCGCTGCCGTCAGCCATTGTAAGCCCTAGAAACAGACCACCAAATCACTAGTTATCTCTTTCTCAGTCACACTTTCATTTTACACAGTGCCTTCCACATTACTCTTTACAAAGTAAAACCCAAGATACCCATGCATTGCACTGAGTAACAGATATCTGGGCAGTGGCGTGAACTTGATTTATCACTGACACACGTCAAGCCCTCAGACCCACTTGGATTACCAAAAACAAAGTAGCCCCTACAGCAGTCTGAGGCAGAGAGCCAAAAAAACTGAAGAAGCGCCCACTGAGAGCCACAGCTTCAGTTTTAATCAGATGTTTCATCAATTTAAATATTAGTGTTTGATCTGCTGCTTTTGCATTATGTAAAAGGGAGCGTTAAGGCGATTACAGGAACTCGTTTTTCTCACATAATTTGATTATGGCCTGTTTGGAGCTGAGCCTCGTGCAACACAAAAATCTTCAATTTGCATAACTGTTCAAATTAACATGCAAACAAAGGCTGTGATTACTCATTTAAGAAATCCTCTGTCAACAAATGTTACTTAGTCATAAGGTAATAGAGCGGTCCAAACCTGCCAAGAGTGTTTGCTGTCTTTTGATTTCAGACGGCCGACTCATGCTGGCCCATTCATGAATATCAATGGTTACTCTAACTTGGACCTGAAATGTTTACAGACTTCTTACACCTGCCCATCTGTTTGTTGACATCTGTTTTTCCAGTACAGGTGAGCCTGGTCTTGGTAGGTAGGAACCAACCCTGGATGGGACACCAGACTTTTGGAAGGCTTTCTGGGCCACACTAACTCTATCGTGCCAGAAGCCCACAAAAACAGGAGATAATGCAAACTGAACACAACCAGGAATCTGGCCTATGAGCACTCTGTGGCCTTCTGTGCAGCAAGAATTGAGTGAGTAAGGTGTCACCCTTTTTAAGGTGTTAAGATATCTTTGTGTGCCTATATATTTCTGTCTGTAAAGAAAGAATAATGGATCGGGCCTCTAATTCCAACACGCCACCCGCCCACACATTAATCTGTATGAGCGAGACAGTTCTGAAAATAGCAGAGAGCTTTTGGAGCCAAGAGACAGGCATCTCCATGGCAACAGGACAGATCAACAATCTCAGGAGAGATGGTCAACGCAGCAGCTGTGCCGCAACTGCCACTCTGTCCACTAGCACCTCATCAGGCCTCGAAAGAAGGTGATGACAGGCGGGCCATCAGAAAATGTGCTCTCGGCCTCATTTCACATTTATCTGCCCACTGCATGGCATCAAGATGGTAAAGTGCCTGGTTGCAGTGGTGAGTTGGACATCGGTGTGATTTTCTGTCTTCGTGAAATCTTTAGTGTTACTTTAGGAAAATAGAATTGTGGTATAAGGGTTGGTCCTTCCATTCCAGTTTCCCTAATTTATAATTCATGGTTCAAGTCCAAACATTTGCACTCACACACACACGCATACACACACACACACACACAGGACAGGCCTAGAGCTGATAGTCTTTGGAATTTGGGAGAAGTCCAGAACATCCGGAGGCAAAGCCCAGCAGACACAGGAAGAACACGTGATTTAAAGCCAGTCTTCTGTATCTCTGACCACTGTGGCCCTGCTTTGGAAAATGTGAGGTCCAAAAATATTCAATACAATACAATGCAATTTATTTTTGTATAGCCCAAAATCACACAAGTGCCGCAATGGGCTCTAACAGACCCTGCCTCTTGACAGCCCCCCAGCCTTGACTCTCCAAGAAGACAGGAAAAAACTCCCAAAAAAAACCCTTTTAGGAAAAAAATGGAAGAAACCTTGGGAAAGGCAGTTCAAAGAGAGACCCCTTTCCAGGTAGGTTGGGCAAGCAGTGAGTGCCAAAAAAAAAAGGGGGGTCAATACAATACACAGAACAAATCCTCAATACAGCATAAAAAATAAAAAATGTACAAGTACGGAGCAGAATTTAACAGTATATGATATCACATAATATGATTTGGATTTGTTTAGAGTCCTGGAGACCTCAGCCATCAAGCTACCTCCCCTAATTGGCCATTCTACAGCTGAGACAGCCAATCTGATGAAAGGACCCCTCTACTCGACGATTCCTGCGATCCTCCATTAGAGATGACTTTACCTTAGGCAGGCAAAGCAACTTGGCAGGTGGGCCGTGGCACCAAGTGCCACATTTGAGTACCAAGAAGAGAAACGGAATAGGTGAAAAAAATATGGAAGCATTAGTTAAACTTGAATTTACTAATCCTTTTTTATCCCCATTTTTGTTGTATGATGTATGAACTTCAAGCAAGAGTTGTTGATAGATGGTCTACCCTCCATCTTACTTTAGTGACAAAAGTAAATACTGTTGACATGTAAGTTCACTTTTAGAGCACCCAATATATATCAACAAACTCTTCTCTGAGAATTTAGACTCAATTGTGACAGTTTATCTGGAATTCAAAATGTCCACTCATCAAAAAGATGACCTCTTCAAAAATCTCAAATAGAAGGCAGCATGGCACAACCTAACTTTTAGTTCTATTACTAGGCTGCAAATATTTGTATGAAAAAATGTTTAGAAAATGACAGAGGTCCTAACCCTAATGCACAAAGCCTCATCTGCTTGGCTTGCAATGGAAAAGAAATCGTGTTCTAAGTCTTCTTTGTTCTCCAATCAACACTAGTCTCCCTCAATCCCAAGGGTCTCCATTTACTGAACATATGAAACCAATATAGAATACATTTTAAGGTAGATAAGATCTTAGCTGCTGCCCCGATACATGATATTCATTTATTCTAACCATCTCTAACTAATACAGTTTTCAATCTATGGAAGATTCTCAGAATTGTCACATTTAGACATTTCAATGATGATATTTGCATTTTTGAACAATTCATCTCCAAGTTTAATCTTGTATCTACAAACTTTTTTTCTTCTAGAGCTGAAGGTCTTCTGGTCAGAGACCACACCCAAATGCTCCCAGTTCACCCTCACAACTTGCTTGGTCCTTCCAGGTCTGTCCAGGCACCTCCACCATCTAACCTAACTAACCACTAGGTGGTGACCAGTTGACAACTCTTCCCCTCTCTTCACCCAAGTATCCAGAATATATCTGGATCTGATGATATGATTATAAAATCTGTCATAGTTCTTTGGCCTAAGGTGCTCTGGTACCAAGTAATCTTATGAGCTACCTTATGTTCGAGCATGGTGTTTGTTATAGATAAACCATGACAAGCACAGAAGTCCAATAACAAAACACCACTCAAATTTAGATCAGGTAGGCCATTCTTCCCAGTCACGCCTCTCCAAGTATCTCCACATGGGTGTTGAAGTTAACCAGCAGAACTATGGACAGCTGTGACTCTTTCCAAGATCTCTTCCAAGCACTTCAAGAAGTTGTAGTACTCAGAACCGCCATTTGCTGCAAAAACACATACACCAGTCAGAGTCCTTCCCTCCATGACGTTCAGATGCAGTCCTCACATTCTACAGGACAAACTCCAACATGGCATTGACCAGGAAGGGGCTCAATGTGAAGCCCACTCCTGCCCAACACTGTTCTCCCTGGACTACTCCAGAGTAAAGGAGAGTCCACCCTCTTTCAAGAGGTTTAGTTCCAAAACCAAGTGAGTGGATGGATGTGTGTCCAACAATATCTAGTTGGTAGCATTACGCCTCACCCACCAACTCTGGCTCCTTCCCTCCAAGAGAGGTGACATTCCACATCCCAAGAGTCAGTTTATGTATCTGGGTTCCAGTTTGGCAAGACCTTTTGCCTTCGACGGTCACAGGAGGTGGTGAACCAACTAAGAGGCATCCCATGTTGTGATTTCAAATTGTACCCTACCAAGCACTATCCACTATCTCCAGGGAGGGGAGGGGGTGCAGTTCACTGCCCTTAGGACTGTGCCACTGCTTTTTGCAGATGATGTGGTCTTGTTGGCTTCACAGAGCTGTGAACTCCAACACACATTGGGACTGTTTGTGACCGCGTGTCAAGAGACCAAATAGGAAAAAGGTGGACTGTCCTCTTCAAGTGGAAAATGAGCTACTGCCTCAAGTGGAGGAGTGTAAATACCTCGGGATCTTGTTCAGGCGTCATGGAAAAGAGGAAGATAAGATCGACAGGTGGATTGGGGTGGAAAGCGCAGTTATATGGTCGATATGCCATTCTGTAGTTGTGAAGAAGGAGCTGTGCCAGAGGACAAAGTTCTTGGTTTATCAGTCCATCTACATTCCTACCCTCACCGATGATCGTGAGCTTTGGGTAATGACAGAAAGGACAAGACTGCAGGTACAAGAGGCCGAATTGAGCTTTCTCCGCAGAGTGGCTGGGCTCTCCCTTAGAGATAGGGAAAGGCTCGGAGCAGAGCCACTGACCCTCCACATTGAGATGAAGTTGTTTGAACATCTGATACAGATGCCTCCCTGCTGAGGTTTTATGGGCACAACCACCCGGGGCAGACCCAAGGCTCGCTAGGAAGAATTGAGTCCTTTAAATTGGCCTGGGAACACATTGGGATGCCACAGTATGAGTTAGCAAGTGTGAAAGGGATATGTGGGCCTCACTGCTAAGACTGTTGCCCTCATGACCTGTTCTCAGCTGTGGAAAATAAATGAATGAACTAAACTTGACAATAAATTGTGTCTGATCTGAAGTGAACACCCTAACCTCCTCCTCATACTAGAGCAAAGATAAGAAACAGAAATGTGTTATAAAAGGCATCCTTTTTATGCAGCTTAGAAGAAAGGCCAAGGTGCAACTGAACACGTTCATTTAATAAAATACGCACATGCAGTCGTCTAGCAGCAAAGACGCACTCACAGCATTAGTGTGGAATAAACTACCACAACCCTGTCCTGTCCTTTATGCTCTCCTTATCCCCATTATGGATTAAACGAACAAAGCTTTATTCTGAAGTAGTGTCATTTTTATATAGATATTTAATAAAAGAAATCAACTCTTACCATTCACTAATTTCTTCATTCTTTGCTGAAGTCAATCCAGTGTGGGGATGCAGGTGGACAGCCATATGAGGTGTAAGTAAAGGTCAGCCATAGTGTTGATGTCATTGCATAAACGTTATGAGTGCTCCAGGACACTTCGTAGCCCTACAGTAATTCCAGGTACATAAAAAAGATGCTCTCTGTGGATGCAAGCATCCCCCTTTGTCACAAGGAAGCTACAGCCTATCCGACTGACTTCCATTGTTAGGCCACTAATCCAGGTCAGGGTTAAAGTCTATGATAGGCACAATTACACACACAGCCTTGCACACTCCTGATGGGAGTGAGTGGTGAAACTGAACACTAAGAAAAGAACGCAAATGGCTGACAGCCAATCTGATGTTGGTGATCCAATGAGTGCCCATCTCTCTTATCACACCAATAAAACTAGGCCAGTGTGTACAGGCTGAGCGCTCTAGCGCCTTTAACACAATCCAACCTCTGCTCCTTACGGACAAGCTGACAGAGATGGAAGTAGATTCATACTGGTGGCATGGATTGTGAACTATCTTGCAGACAGACCTCAGTATGTGCGTCTCGGGAACTGCAGGTCTGACATTGTGGTCAGCAACACAGGAGTGCCGCAGGGGACTGTACTTTCTCCAGTCCTCTTCAGCCTATATACATCGGACTTCCAATACAACTCGGAGTCCTGCCACAGGCAAAAATTCGCTGACAACACTGCTATTGTGGGCTGTATCAGGAATGGGCAGGAGGGGGAGTATAGAAACTTAATCAAGGACTTTGTTAAATGGTGCGACTCAAACCACCTACAGTACAACTGAACACCAGCAAAACCAAAGACCTGGTGGTGGATTTTAGGAGGCCCAGGCCCCTCATGGACCCCGTGATTATCAGAGGTGACTGCTGTGTGCAGAGGGTACAGACCTATAAATACCTGGGAGTGCAGCTGGATGATAAACTGGACTGGACTGCCAATACTGATGCTCTGTGCAAGAAAGGACAGAGCTGACTATACTTCCTTAGAAGGCTGGTGTCTTTCAACATCTGCAATAAGATGCTGCAGATGTTCTATCAGACGGTTGTGGCGAGCGCCCTCTTCTACGCGGTGGTGTGTTGGGGAGGCAGCATTAAGAAGAAGGACGCATCACGCCTGGACAAACTGGTGAGGAAGGCAAGCTCTATTGTTGGCATGGAGCTGGACAGTTTAACATCTGTGGCAGAGCGACGGGCGCTGAGCAGGCTCCTGTCAATCATGGAGAATCCACTGCATCCACTATACAGTATCATCTCCAGACAGAGGAGCAGCTTCAGCGATAGACTGCTGTCACTGTCCTGCTCCACTGACAGACTGAGGAGATCGTTCCTCCCCCACACTATGCGACTCTTCAATTCCACTGGGGGGGTAAACATATTATACAAAGTTATTGCCTGCTATACCTGCCTCGCACTCTCCACCTTGCACTTTTTAACTTGCACTGTGTTTTTATCACTCTTTAATTAATATTGTTTTTATAAAAATGCAGCTGCTGGAGTATGTGAATTTCCCCTTGGGTATTAATAAACTATCTATCTATCTAAATCCAGGGCAAAATAAAAATAAACAAAACTGTTGGCAACTTATTTTAAAAATTGTAATTCAATTAATTCAAGTTGAATTTAATGGGTGTGAAAACCGCACAACACTATAACATTGATGAAAAAAGTGCAGTGTTTAGTGAACCGAAATTTACAAAGCTATTTTTCTTATAAAATAATTGAAAAGATTGTTCAGTGTTGCTAATGTTCCCTTTAATCCCTTTAACTGTTTAACCAATAATATAAATTAACCTAAATCTGAAAAATAAAAAAGTTACTTGGTGAAAATTAAAGTGAATTTTCTTGCCTTGCCTTGCCTGACGTAGACTTAAGGGTGGCGTGGTGAGCACAGTTATTAGGATTTGCTTCATCAATGGCTCCTGTAAGTCGAGCAGCACTCAACCAGCATGGGCGGCCTCAGTAAGTTTGTTTTTCTTCACCATTTTATTTTATTTTACTGTATTGTACTGTATACTCCCTTTTCTGTCTTTCTTTTAAATTGTTAAATATCTCAACATTGAGATTTCTTTTTATATTCATGAAACAATGAGTTTGTACATACAGTATGTTCTCCTTTGAGGCATTTCTATGATTTTTTTGGTATCAGTGAGATTCTGTCGCAGATGGTTGGAGTCACAGATGCCAGACTTCCATGGCATAAACCGCTCCTAAATTCAGACAGACCTGTCATTTACTTGTATGCACGAGATGATTATAAAACACACACAGTATATTGATGAATAGGTTGTGTTTTACAGAGCTATTTAAAATGAAAGTGCAGATTTCAAAAATTTATTTCAAACACACTGTATAAGACAGAAACACATTCCGCACATCGCTGGACAGAGGAAAGTTCAAAGTTTAAAAGCCCGCCTAAAAGTACTAGTGAATGCCACTGAGCGCTGACTTCATTTTCATACGTGATGGTGCCCCACCTCATTTCCACTTGAAGGTCCGGCATTACCTGAACAACACCATTCTAGGACGATGGATTGGAAGCGGTGGACAGCAATATCTTGCTCATCGTCTATGATCTCCCATGTCTCCAGACTTTAACCCTTCGATTTTTATCTATGGGGATACATTAAAGAAAGAGTGTTTGTCTCACCTATGCCTGCTAATCTTCAAGATCTACAACATCGAATTGAGGAATCTGTGAATTCAGTAACTAGGGACCAGCTGACTCGTGTGTGGCAAGAGTTGGTCTGCCATTTTGATTGGTTGTGCTACACATGGTGCTCATGTTGAGTTAATGCAACCTCAAGAACCATAGGACCAAACTTTGAACTTGATGTGTGGAATGTGTTTCTGTCTTATACAGTTTGTTTGAAATAAATTTTTGAAATCTGCACTTTCATTTTGAATAGCCCAATATTAATCTGATTAGTTGAGATAATCCATCCATCCATTTTCCAACCCGCTGAATCCGAACACAGGGTCACGGGGGTCTGCTGGAGCCAATCCCAGCCAACACAGGGCATAAGGCAGGAACCAATCCCGGGCAGGGTGCCAACCCACCGCAGGACACACACAAACACACCCACACACCAAGCACACACTAGGGCCAATTTAGAATCGCCAATCCACCTAACCTGCATGTCTTTGGACTGTGGGAGGAAACTGAAGCACCCGGAGGAAACCCACGCAGACACGGGGAGAACATGCAAACTCCACGCAGGGAGGGCCCGGGAAGCGAACCCAGGTCTCCCAACTGCGATGCAGCAGTGCTACCCACTGTGCCACCGTGCCGCCCCAGTTGAGATAATATAGCAAATTAAGATTTAAGAAAAGATTTGATAAAATCCAGATTGTGTACTACTTGGTGTGTGTCTGTCACAATATTGATACAGGTAGTCACCAAGTTATGGACATCCGACATACGACTTACGAACAGGGCTGTAGCTGCCCCTTCATCTGTCTGGGGGATGCGACGCAGGCTCCTCAGTAACTGCCACTCCATCACCTTCAGCCTGGCTGCAAGCGGTGGCTTGAGGAGGTGAATTCGCTGCTCGCACAGTGTAGTGTCCCTCAGGCGGGCCACACCCCATTCATTCTCAGAGGGCGGCTGGGTGCGCGGCAAGCAGTGACCCGCGGTCCATATTCGCCGGTGCCACAGCTACCGCTCGTGTGCAGGACGGTGGCTTGATGGGGCGGTTTGCTGCCCGCCCACCACGCCGCCACAGGTACTGGTCCTGACTGCCCCGTTCTTTCTCGGTGGACGGCTGGTGATGCTGCAAGCGGTTACCCAGTTCTGGCTGAACAGAGGCCATTGAGGGTGAATGGGGCGGCGGGGGGCAGCATTGTATAGTGTGCCTTGGTGGTGGGCGATTCACTAACCGCCTTTGGCGAAAACCCTGTTTGCTCTCGGTGGACTGATGGTGCAGGCAGAGTACTGTATGCAAGTGGAGGTGACTATGTGGTGGGCGGGTGGTGACCCGGCCCTCGCTGCCCCCATTTATTACGTACATAGCAGGAAGTTGTCTCTTGTCAGTACTCCAGACGTGCTGACGAGGGGTGCCTTCCTGCTGTGATAGCGTGTACAGTGCTGTGCAGAAGAGCTCATCTTAACCTTTTGTCTTCACCCTTCAACAATGTCTCCGAAACACAAATCTGATGCAAGTGCTGGTGATACAGTAAAGAACAGAAAAACCATCATCATGGAAAATAAAGTAGAAATAATAAAAAGGTCAGAGAGAGGTGAAACTCCATCATTCATTGGCGGAGCACTTGGTTACAGTCGGTCAACAATAGCATTTATTAAAACAATGTACCTGTTCCGACTTACATACAAATTCAACTTAAGAACAAACCTACAGTCTCTATCTCGTACATAACCCGGGGACTGCCTGTATTTCAAACAGCTGTGTGCAGAAGTGAATTGCTGACACACACACACACACACAGCCTCGTCGAGGGGCCTGAGCTCTCATCTTGAACACCAAGTACACTATAGCACTGTAGTTTTTTTTAAAATCTGGCAATCTAAAAGTTGAAAGAATGTCATTTGTGTAGTTAACACTCCATTTAAGGTACTTATCTGTACTCATTTTTTTTATTCTCTCTCAGAATTATTCTCTTATTATCATTTATACGCACGCACACACACACGTCATTTTTCAGAATGTCTCTTTTACAAAGTACCCAAAATAAGACTTGTAATAAATGGATATGCTACAGAAACAACTGCAAAGCCGTGCAAATGGTGCTAATAATATGGTAGAAGTCATTTCCTATCCATCTCTACCATTAAAAACAGAAGCTTTACAGAGAAGCCTGTTAATTATGTAATTAAAATGTTCCCTTGATTTCCATAAACCCTCATAATTAACTAATTTCAGTGCACTAGGGTGGTCCACTTCAGACAGTGGGTTCAACAAACTCCAGTGATTGAAAATGAAAGTCTACAGTACGTGTAATAAGCTCTGCTTTCTTCATTAAAACTCATCAAAATCATTCAATGGTAAAAAAATGACTGAATATTGTTGGCCCATGCAGTGTTGATTCCTGCCTCTTGTTCACGGTGCTATGATTTGGAGTCATGAATACGGCAAACCAGGTGTGAAGGAAACCACAAAAGGAGGCCAGGACCTCCATGGGCTCATCCAAATCAGCCAGTCCTCAACCTCTACCTGCAGACCCAAAAAATGGGGATCTGGCTTTAAAGGTAAAAATAAATAAATAAATGTCAAGAGAGTTTAAGATATTTCAAAAATATCTCACCAGGGAGAGAAACTGCAACTACTCTGGCTGTAAAGATAGTCCTATCATAGATTTATTGTAAATTAAAATATGTATTACAGGAGGTAAAAAAAATAACAAAAATGCTCCTGATGTACAAAAAAATGCAAAGACAGACCAGAAATAATCATAAGAAATGGCAACTCCAAATGAAAAGCAATACTTAAACACAAAGACCCCTCGCCACACTCAGTGAAACGCTGCCAGATCCTGTTGTCTAAGTAACTTATAAAGCCAGAGGGAGGAGCCAGCAGCAGTGACATCAGATGGACCCGCCTCTTAGGGGTTCCACCCACAAAATATACAGAATAGCCGCTCATTTAAAGACATAGCACTTAATTAGCAAATAATAAGTAAAATGCATAGAAATCACAGAAAATCACCCACCCATCCATTATCCAACCCTGCTATATCCTAACTACAGGGTCACGGGAGTCTGGTGGAGCCAATCCCAGCCAACACAGGGCACAAGGCAGGAAACAAACCCCGGGCAGGGTGCCAGCCCACCACAGGGCACACACACACATGCACACTAGGGACAATTTAGGATCGCCAAAGCACCCAACCTGCATGTCTTTGGACTGTGGGAGGAAACTGGAGCACCCGGAGGAAACCCACGCAGACACGGGGAGAACATGCAAACTCCACACAGGGAG
The DNA here is from genome assembly GCF_900747795.2 of Erpetoichthys calabaricus. Classification (NCBI taxonomy): domain Eukaryota; kingdom Metazoa; phylum Chordata; class Cladistia; order Polypteriformes; family Polypteridae; genus Erpetoichthys; species Erpetoichthys calabaricus. The sequence continues at coordinate 58,636,983 of NC_041401.2, read as the reverse complement.
GACCCGGGAAGCGAACCCTGTGAATACTGCGAGGCTGCAGCGCTACCACTGCGACACCGTGCCGCCCCCACAGAAAATCATGAAAAATAATTTAAAACTGACAGAAATACAAATTAAACTGAGAATTAACATAAACCAGGGAATGCACCCTACCGGCAACGTAACACATGATAGCCAAGACGGGCCCTGCCAACATCCCCAAAAGCCTGAAATGGATTATGAGAGCCGGAGAATGAATAGGTGGGAAACACTGAAAGCGGGAATTTGGCAAAAAAGTAGAAGTTGCACTGTCCCTTCTCAAACCCACCAATAGCACAGAAGACCACTGCAGTTAACAGTCTATTTGAAGCACATCCAGTTGGTCAGAGAAGCATCAAGTGTCAAGTAATGAAGGATATGTGTTTTTGAATAAAAATATAAAAATGATCAAAACTAAAAATAAATCAATATTCTGCAAACAAATCAAACTAAACTTTTGCAATGAATGATAATTAAAAAGTCAATGAGTGAAATATTTTCAGGTGTTTATATTTGTGTAAAAGTAAAGGTAAAGTTAAGAAATTTAAAGCTTGACATGTATTTGTCAGGAGTAAATTATTACTAAGTGTTTCCTACAATTTGTATGTGCTATTAAATGTTATTTTTGAGTATTTATATTTGATCTTTAATTTTGGGGATGTCATCACAATGCTATCTTGTGCACTAGTTTATCACGGTTGCCTCCATTTTTATTTTCATCGGCATTGTCATTTTGGTGCCTTGGACACGGCCTATTACAGTATATGATATCATAATGTTTATGTAATGTAAGAGGGCATTTACAATGGAAAGAACTTGTGGCAGACTAGCGCATGAACAAACTAAAACATCAAGTAAAGATTCAGGCTTTCATTTTTTTTTTTTGGTTTTGTAATTTAAATTTGGTGTACGATGATCCAACCTTAATCTTTTATGTGCCAATCCTTTTGTTTTCTCCTACAGAAAGACCTCTTTTGACTTCTGCACGTGTTACCAAAACAGGTCTGATAGAATACACAATGCAACACTGCAAAGATAGCCGATGCTCAAGAATCACGGTCTGTGTCTCATCTGCCTCGTGGTGGCCATTCAAGGCATGTACAGCTATTTCCAAAGTCATAAATAAAAACAAAGCCACTAGGTCAGATATGCAGCCGGCCTGTGTTTGTAAGTAGGGCTGTGCAGTATACCAAAGCCAGCATGAAGCTCAATTTCATGTGTAGAATCGACTTGCTTGGTTTCCGCTAAAGAGACTGAATTAATTGGCCGTCTTTGAGTTTCAATCATAGTTGGTTCTTCAGTTTTAATTGCAAAAGTAAACTAATGAGGATTTTATTACAGGAACAGGCTGGAGAGCATTCACTAGGTCAGTCCATCTTTTTACTGTGTGATCTTCTGGTAAAGGTGATGATTACAGGTGGAATGTAACAAAGAGGGTGGGCACCCAGCTACCTTTGGCTAGAAACTGTTCTGCTCATGAGGTGACTGTTCGTGTGTTCTTATTGTCACTGCTATATTCTGCAAGGAGCGACTTTCATACCATAAGTTATGTGCTTTAGATCTTAATGATTGTACATCACAACATGAATTCCAAATGTTATCTGCTGAGGTTTCTATTTTTTCTCCTTCCCTTTTCTGTTTACAGGTTTTGGTTTCCAACCAGCACTGAAGGTGACCTGAATTATAAAGAAGATCTCATTTTCGGGGTTGGTTCAAGTCACAGGCACCAGATGATGGAGATCATTGCCCCTTTCACCCACTTGGCGTGAGTCCTCCTTCCATTATGGCATATGCAGCTATGCATTTTAACTGATAAGTTAATTGTTTTTTTTGTTTTTATTGGGTTTTCATATGTGGTCAGCACATCACAAAGTGAGCACAACTTCCGTGTCAATGACCTGTGCATGTTAAAACCTCAAGAACCTTCAGCCGGTAGTTAAGATAGATAGATAGATAGATAGATAGATAGATAGATAGATAGATAGATAGATAGATAGATAGATAGATAGATTAATCCCAAGAGGAAATTCACATACTCCAGCAGCAACATACTGATACAAAAAACAATATTAATTTAAAGAGTAATAAAAATGTAGGTAAAAACAGACAATAACTTTATATAATGTTAACGTTTACCCCCCCGGGTGTAATTGAAGAGTCGCATAGTGTGGGGGAGGAACGATCTCCTCAGTCTGTCAGTGGAGCAGGACATTGACAGCAGTCTGTCGCTGAAGCTGCTCCTCTGTCTGGAGATGATACTGTTTAGTGGATGCAGTGGATTCTCCATGATTGATAGGAACCTGCTGAGCGCCCATCGCTCTGCCACAGATATCAAACTGTCCAGCTCCATGCCTACAACAAAGCCTGCCTTCCTCACCAGTTTGTCCAGGCGTGAGGCGTCCTTCTTCTTAATGCTGCCTCCCCAGCACACCACCGCGTAGAAGAGGGCACTCGCCACAACCGTCTGATAGAACATCTGCAGCATCTTATTGCATATGTTGAAGGACGCTAAGTTGGAGGTACAGGTAGTTTCAGAAAGGGGCAATCTGAAACATTGTTCTTCCTCTTGATTGTCTTTGGAAAAGTAGAAACCTCTCCTAGGATAGCTTGGCATAGGAGATGTTAATGGATCCATGTTGTGTTTCTGAAGTGATGTGGACACTTGCTTTGTTGGTTGGAGTGTTATTTGTTCATTTTATACTGCACCATCTCTCCCAGAGGGGATTACAATGTGAAACAAAGCTGGAAGGAGGAGGAGTATTCCTGCATGTGTATTAGATACGAGCTTATCTAAAATGTGCTCATAATGCTATATTCTGTTTTTGGATGACTCTTCAGATACTGCGTTATGTGCAGGTTCCCTCATCACTTCTCTCTGATAAGCACAACTGAATGTTTCTCTGCTGAAGTAGCAAAAGCTAAGGTTACAACTTCTTTTGAAAGCGGATGCATTTGGCTTATGCCACTGGTACTTTCAGCTATAAGCATGACATCCATTGCTAAGCTTTACTTTTATATGACCACAGTATACCAATGAGGGGTTTATATCAGATGGAAGATGAAGGAATAAATCAAAAAGTAGACTTGGAGTGCCAAGTGGAGAAAAAATACCCTGCCTGGAACAGCAGTGGTGTTTTGTAAAGCCCACCCAGGTTAAAGCTCTCTGTTGTGTTACTGATGCGTTTTTAGCCATGATGTCCTGGAGACCTTTTTTCCATTTTCCAAATATAATTGGGAAAGCTGGATAGCATTTCAGCAGAGTAAGATTGTTCATTGATCGGGCTTAACTGCAGTGCAATTACCTGACTGATGACCTGTCGTACAATGCAGCCTGACTTATTTGAGATTTCTTATGTCCACAAGGCTTATTCTGAAATACTCCACAGTTGTGGAGTTTATTAATTCACTTAGTCATTAACAGCAGCTACTGTATATACCACACAATCATCTCTCTTGAATTTGTCAATGAGCAGCATAACCAACTAACCAGCTACATCACCTGTGCCATACTGTAGGTGACAACTTATTTATACAAAAGTTGGAGCTACAGGTAGTTTCAGAACATTGTTCTTCCTCTTGATTGTCTTTGGAAACGTAGAAACCTCTCCCAGGACAGCTTGGCACAGTTCTTCATCTGGGTTACACCACAATACTGTATATTGATATAGCAATAACCAAAATATGGCTAAATAACAAAGATGGGGATGAGAAGAACATAGATGGATACATGTTTTTTAGGAAGGACAAAGAAAAAGTGGGAGTGGGTTTGCCATTATGTCAAACAGAATTTAAATGCATGTCTTCTTCACTTCAACAATGAGGCCATCTTTGTGAGGACATCTGGAGTCATCTGGAAAGCATTAGGGAAAGGCAGTAATTTCAAAGCACATCTTTTGGTAATATTAAAAAGCCAAGTTTACAGGGGGATATTACAGTAATGAATATTAACTGGGGTTAACCTTGCAAATCGAGGAGTTTTTACACGTAATCAGTGACTATTCTTTAACACAGCATTTTAAAGCACCAACACAGGGGCATACTGTACTGTCTAGATTTGGTATTTTGTAATAATCAGGATAAAAGTGAGTGTGTAGAGATGATTGACCCACTAGGGTCAAGTGACCATAATACAATTCTCAGTTTTTTGGATGAGTGCAGATGCAAAGACAAAAAACTGTGAAGTTTAACATTGGTAGGGCAAATTTTGAGTGGATGTGGCAAAGTCCAAGAGGATAAATAGGGGAGAGCTTTTAAGTATGGAGGTAGTTGAGGAGCAGTGGAACAGGTTTAAAAATATTTTAAATATAATGCAGGATAGGTACATACCTAAATCTGGAATTGTTAGGAAATAAAAACAACTCTGCAATGTGTCAATAAAGAGTTGAAAAAGAAGCTGCAATGGGAAAAAACAGCTGCATAAGGCACAACTCCAACGTGAATAGTAAGGGTGTATGAGAGCATGACAACAACCATTAAGAGGGATATTAGGGAAGCTAAAAGGCAGTTAGAAAGGAATATAGCAGATAAAGCAAAAGATGACCCAAAAAGATGCTTTCAGTATTTTAGTAGTAAAAGAACAGTTAAGGAGGAGGTGAAGTGGATCCGTAATAGTACAGTGGAATTCAAAATACAGACAGTGAAATAGCAGATGTTCCAAATTTTCATTTTTCTGAGGTCTTCACAAGTGAGGAAGTGGATGATCTCCCACTGGTAAACGGGACTACTAAGGAGGTACTCAGTGATTTTGAAATTATAGAGGGAGAAGTGCTACTCAGATTAAACAAGCTGAAATCAAACAATTCACGAAGACCTGATAATATTTGTCCTTGAGTTCTTAAGGAGGTTAGCAAGTATATACTGTATGTGAACCCTTGACACATTTTTAGGAAGTCACTGCGCACTGGGGAAACTGAAAAGGACTGGAAAATGGCAAATATTATCCTGTTATATTAAAAAGGTGACCGGGCAGATCCAAGCAACTACAGGCCAGTAAGCTTAACAAGCATCACAGGAATTCGTAAGCATCAGATTGAGCAGCACATGATAAGGGAGGTCATGTTTTACTAACATGCTGGAATTCTATGAGTGTTGGTGTACAAATCAAAGTTATCCCCAAGCTTTATAATGCACTGGTGAGGCCTCGCCTGGAGTATTGTGTTTAAGTTTGGCCTCCAGATTTTAAAAGAAAGACATAGCAACACTAGAGAAGGTCCAGAGGAGAACCACTAAGCCAATTTCAGGACTGCAGGGGATGAGCTACAAGGAAAGATTAGAAGAGATGAGCCTTTTCAGTTTATGCCAACATTTATTAAAAGGTAACATGTATGAAGTTATGATGGGAATTGGTACAGTGGATCGAGGTTGTTACTTGAACAGGAACACTTGACACAGTTTGAAACTTGTTAAGGGTATATTTCACACACATTGTAGGTGAGATTTTCTTCACACGGGGAACTACAGACACATGGAGTAAGTTATCAAGAAGTGTGGTAGACAGCAGGACTTCAGAGACCTTCAAAACTTGACTTCATGCTGTTTTGAAGTAATTTGTTGGATAGGAGATTTGTTGGGGCGAATGGCCTGTTCACCTCACAGGTTTTTTTTAATGTTACTGACATCCAACTTCAGCAAGACTAGTGAAAGCTTTACAACGATGGTGCTCAACCACTGGGTCAGAGGATGGCGAGTTGCAATTGTTTCTAATGTTAGTAAGTTGCAGTGAGTCAACACTCAGAAGGTCATTACTCTTGATTAATCAGGGGGGACAAAGGTCTTAACGATTGTCTGCAGTTCACCAAGGGGCATGGAGGGTCACAAAGATTTAATTGAGAAAACGCAGGTCACGACAAGAGAGGCTGAGGATCAGTGCTTTAGAATATCTGGATAATTAACGGGAAGTCAACTGAAAATATGCATGCATCATTTTTACTTTTAATTTGAAAGAATTATAATGAGGTCATCATTTCAAGTTGGGTTTTAGTAGATTTACACATTATAGACACCCCTAAACTCCTAATGTGTGCAAGTGTAGGTCTCAATTTGGGGCAAGCATAAGTCAAAAACAAACTGAAAGACCCTCTTACAGTATTGCAGTCCTGAAATGCAGCAACCTCATTGATTTTGAACAAGTATGGTTCAATGGGACTTTATTTCTGTTTTTACTAGATATTGCAATAAAGTTCTCCGCTTGAAAAAACACTTTAGCTAAAAATGTACTAAATTAAAAGGCTTACAAATCTGAAGCATTTTGATGATTTTAAACGTGTCTTGTGAACCATCATTTTACTTTTACTATGGGTGAAGGTTTTGCTTTCTATAGCACTTTGACTTCCCTTTTTTCAGAAAAATGTTTCAAATAAAAGTATTTCTTTGAAACATTTGTGGAATTCTTTACCATCTTTAAGTAATAAAAGAAATGAACCAATCAACAGAGACAGAACAGGTATGTCTGCCCATGACTTCAAAAATATAGAACACAATTCTTTGCAGCCTTTTCATGCTTTTCTTCTGCTCATTTACATTTTTCTCCACAATTTGTATTTTCTGCGATAGACTGGCACCCTCTCCAGGGTTTGTTCCTGCCTTGCACCCTAAACTAGCTGGGTTTGGCTCCATCCTTACCACAACCATGCTCAGGATTAAGCGGGTGACGAAATGACATGACATGAATTTGCACGTTTACAGTTACTTTTGGATCACACGTGAAATGAGTCACATGACAACTGAATTTACTGCAAAAAATTAGAATTTCACAAGCTGTGAAATCTGTGCCATCGATGCAGGAAGAAATGTGTTTAGCTCCTGTCTTGGACTGCTTTCTGGGGTTAATTCTGCATGCGCCTGCCTATCATTTTGTACTTAAATAAAGTTCTCTATTTAAAAAACACACACCATACTCATTTACTGTAAAACGCAGATTCTGTATTTTGTTGAGCCGTGAGACACATGTTGTGGTTGTTCTAGTAGTATGATGCCCATCTTTCCAATTCTGATGATAATCTGGGCAATTACAATCCTAAAGATATGTCCAAGACAGAAATGATATTCTGTATATTTCTCCATAGCATTTAGAGCATGCATATTGTCAGCTTCATCAGCAAGAAACAGGAAAGGGCAGCCGCTAGAAAACTCAAAACGTTCCAGTGCAAAACCATTGTGCATGATGGGGTGTTTTGGTGTGGAAAGTATGCAGCTTATCACATTTTTAAAACAATGCATTATGATCCTCTGTGGTGATATGGACCATAAAATATAAATAATTTTGTAGTTGTGCTGAAGCTGTGTTATGCAGATCTGTGGATAAATGCAGAATTGTAAACGAGGCTTTAAGTAAGAAACAATAATTTTTTGCTTTATGCACCATAAAAAAGCACAAAAACCCTAAAAATATATATTTTATCTGAGTTTCAAAATTGTAAAATTACATGTGGAAATAATTTCCGTAGTAATTTAATGAAACCGTATAAGAAACGAAACAAAACTGTTTCACTAAACACAAAAGTCCAAGTACAAATCATTTTACTCTTTAACAAGACCAGGACCTGAAACATCAAAAAGCTTCTAAGCCGATCCGGTCAATACCCTTAAGGAGACTGCGCTGTGCACTCAGCCCAATCACACCTGAAGGCCACTGATCAAGCTGTTCGAAGTGACAGAAAAGGATTTTGGACGTACCGTCTGTTATGAGAGCTCGGCTGGTCAAGATCCTCCCCAGCATGAACTTCACCACCGCCAGAATGACACAAAGGATCCCACTCAAAATGGAGACACTGAAGAGGAAGCCACCCTATGGAAGAAAAGAGGAATATCAAAGCTCTAAAGGCAGCAAGCATTTCAGATGGCTGCGTCTAAACAAGGACAATTCTTCATCCAGGATCCACATGCAAAATAATGAAAACTTAAACTACACAGCAATGCGTGATGGTGATGTACAGTCGGCCATACATACTGTAGGCATTACATGTCAAGGCTGAAAATCACCCACTTTTTGAAGAGGGGGCACTGAGTAGACTGACTTTAACAGCAACTGAAAATGCACTATTTGCACTATTTTATCCACTTTATTTAAACAATACTCTGCACCTCCAGTTCCTCTTGATACTCGTGTTTCTCCTACTCCATACTCCAGTTCCCGTTCAGAGGTAATGTTTCTATGATTTACCTTCTGCCAGTCAATTTTCTCTCACTTTCATCCTAAAATTCCACACAATGTTTTAAATGAAGGCTAATATCTACTTCCTCACGTTGTAAAATCACAAAAATTCAGATGCTTTCCCAACTTCCTGTCATTTGTGACTGTAGGAACCATTGTGAGATTTGGTGTTACTCTATCTTATCAATTATATTGACAAACTGACAAATGTATGTGAAAATAAGAACATGTTGAAACTGGATAGACAATCATTTTGGTAACAAGAGCCAACATCACAAGCAGTTGATGAGTTGTGCTAGGCTTTTCGGCATGCTGAAGTCAAAAATGTCCCTCGAGTTAATGCCTTTCCAAGAAACACTTCTTCTTCTTCTTTTCTTCTTCCTCCAAGCCTCTACTGTTACAAAGTTTGGTACACGTGAGATTTGGCCGTATTTCTCACATGCTTTTATCCAAACCCATCCTCCTCTGTTCTGAAATCCTTCTCTTATCTTCCTTTCTCAAATCCACCATTTTGTCCCAGTAGGTGGTCACGGGACTTTCTTGGCCTCTGTGTTCTTCTATCCTTGCGTCCATCACCCCCTTTTCTCATCTATCCTCCTGCATGTTCATTACATGACCTCCTTGACAGTCCCCATTAACAGTACCTCTTCCATCTCTGTATGTCTCTCCTCATCTTCCCAACCAGTGCCACATCTGGGTGGCTGTAATCCTACTCCTAATCCTGTGTCTTCAACAGAAGTTGCAGCAGTGTATAGCAGCATTTGAGTTTTTTAGAGACCAACTCTTCTCTACCACTCTCTGATTTATCCTGTAAAGATCTGGCCTGCCTTGTTGATCCTGTTTGTAATTTTCAGGTGTACCCTACCATCCTATGGGTTACAGTACAAGATATCCACACATTAGCACCTGCTCCAACTGCCTGTCTCCACACTGCATCCTTATCTCTGCTACTTCCATCTCTCTTTAGGCTGCCAGAAGATCCTTACTTACTGCTAACCACTTGATTCACCTGCCCCATCCTTTCCAACTCCTACAGCACGCATCAGACATTCCTACAGCCTCTCCTAGATCTCTGCCACCAGAACTCTCCCATCAGCAAAGAGCAGGGCCTGCAGCTGGGTGGGGAGGGTCTTCCTTGCATTTATTATATACAGTATGTCATTCATAAAGGTAACAATAAGCTATCCCTTAGTCAAGCTCTTTTATATTATTAAAAGGGTTAAAAAAACTCCACTGGGCCCCATAATTTGTTGTGCTAATTTGTATAATTCCTTCAATGAAGCTAATTCTTTCCACTTGTTCTCCCAGGCCTTCCAAATCTGTATTCTTGGCACCATATCAAAGTCAGCTTTAAGGTCTAAAAAGGTTAGACACAACTCTCTGTTTCTCTACACTACCCTCTACTGCAGTCCTAAAATGGCCGTGCACCTATCTTCCTGCTCTGAAAGCTGCTTTTTCCAGTCCCAAGGTACAGACTCAGAGTTTCATATTAAAGCAGATCTGAATCCTTAAGGGTCTACTAAAAGGATTCATCAGCTCTGTGGCTATTTATAGTGTCATTCATGTTTTATGCCATCTGTTTCATAAAGAGGCTAACCTTAATTTTATGATAAATGTCCATACGAGGCACCTCTAGAACAATGTGTACAGTTGTACAGTATGTACGTACATTTCAGAGCGTCTCGATGCAATGATTTAAGGCTGAGAAAGATTAATCCTCTTAATCTCAGCAACTGCAAGCTAAAGCTGGTGGCACATTCCACAACATCCAGTCAGACTTCACAAGTGCAGCTGCTGATCTCATTGTCTTCAGCATGTAGGATTACATGACTAGGAATTGCAGGGGATAACCAACCACTTGGTCCCTTGACTGATTTTCAGTGCAAGTTTTTGTCGTAGTCTATATCATGCCCCTTGACAGAATTTGTGTTGTATAAATGCTTTCAAGGTAGGACAAGTTCAGCTGGTATCTTGGCCCCGTTTTTCCATTCTGTTGTGGTACCTGAAAAATGAGACATCAGACAGATGAGCCCGTCTTCTGTTTGCAAAATTCAAAACACCCGTGTTCCTTATTCCTTGTCAGTGCATTATATGCAGTGTACTCCTGAGTGGATGTCCATTGGTTGTCACATGCACACAGACCCCACCCCCTATAATTTAAGACAAAATCAGCTTTAGGTGAGTTGCAGACGGGTTGGACTGAGTTGTTGGGTGTGTCACACCACACAACAGCTGGTCATGAGAGTGTGCCGCAACTGCTCCCAACTCTCTGACGTTAGGTAAATGAAGTCTACAAGTGAAAATCTCTGGAACAGTCTTAGAATGTTAGGTTGAGACATGCTGGATGGGTTTAAGATGGTGAATGTGGAGGTCATGTCAGCTGCTACTTTACCAAGGAGGTGTGAGCCCAGATGGAACCTGGTTAAGAATTTCCAGCACATAATAATGCACATGCCTTCTCACAAAGAGTTATGGAAAAATGCAAGCTATTATCTAGGAATGGAGTTGAAACTCAGTGTTGTGCATGAACTATAGTGCAAAAGAGCACATTCATTGAGCAAACTCATTTTTTCTAAGAACGGTGAACTTAACGTAACGTATTTGCAAGTGAAGAGCTTGAAAGTGAGCTAGTTCAGTTTTATGTGACATTCTGGATCTGGTTTAGCTCCAGATTAAACATTTGCATTACCCTGTAATGTAGGGGTGGAGCCGAATCCAAATACGGTATTCGGATAAGCACAAATGGTGGATTTTTATGAATATTTATTGCATACAAATTTTTTGCCATTTATTTGTATTTGGAAAAAATATCGTAAAATCAAATAGGTGCTATCTGTATCTGCCTGTTTGTGCTTAAGCTGCACCCGCGCTGACACGAGCACACAGTGAAGCTATGCTCTCGCTTTTAGGAAAACGTTGTACTTCACAAGACCACTTTATATTTTTCCCTGTTGGACATGCAATATGTGACGCGAATTATGACCGGCAGCATAATTTGACTGGCAGTGTAATAGGTTAGTTCACCTACACGCTGGGTCCACAGTCACCGTTTGTGTCACATGGCTGGAAATAGAGCGGTAATTTATATGTATACTTGCATCTATATAATTTCATTTTTTGACCGGGAGGATATTAGCAGGGCGGCACGGTGGCGCAGTGGGTAGCGCTGCTGCCTCTCAGTTGGGAGACCCGGGGACCTGGGTTCGCCTCCCGGGTCCTCCCTGCGTGGAGTTTGCATGTTCTCCCCGTGTCTGCGTGGGTTTCCTCCGGGCACTCCGGTTTCCTCCCACAGTCCAATGACATGCAGGTTAGGTGGATTGGTGATTCTAAATTGGCCCTAGTGTATGCTTGGTGTGTGTGTGTGTGTGGGTGTGTTTGTGTTTGTCCTGCGGTGGGTTGGCACCCTGCCTGGGATTGGTTCCTGCCTTGTGCCCTGTGTTGGCTGGGATTGGCTCCAGCAGACCCCCGTGACCCTGTGTTCGGATTCAGCGGGTTGGAAAATGGATGGATGGATGGATATTAGCATATATGGTTATATGTGTTTGTTGCTGGGTATAACTCAATGAAGTATATTGCATTTTATTCAAGAACACTGTAATAGCCTAATATAAGGCATGCAAAATTGAAAAAAGTAAACTCATAGGTTATTTATTCTCACTCCTTAAAAAATGCAAAATGAACTGAACATGAACTAGTTCAAAATTGAAATGGTCAACAATGAATGTGAATTTATTCATTTTAATCTGTGTGAACTGAACTTTGAGCTAGTTCTTGTGAGGTGTGAACTTGCACAACACTGTTGAAACCAGCAGCCTGTAGACCACTTTGAACTGACTAGTCCAAATGAGTGAACTTTATGGAGTTCACTTCAACATGAGGTTGACAAAATCACAGCAATTTTCAGGAACTTCACCAAACTCCGCAAAATGCATTGAAGTCAAAAGAGAAGGATGAACTGAGCTAGTTTTGAGTGGATTATAAGGGCAAAATTATTTTTTAAGGGTCCCTGAGGGCCAGAAAAGCATCTGCCAACTATACTGGCCTGATAATTGTGGCCAGAAATGTGAGTTGTGTGGCTGCAGTGCTAACCACTGTGCCACCATGTCTCAAACAACAACAGACAGAGACAGAATAAACCCCACAAACAAATACAGAAAATGACCATAAAGTAGCAACGATTTAAAAAAAAAATACAGATCATTGCGTTCAGACAGTTCCAGTCTTTGGACACACATTAGCCGTGCGACAAAGCAGCAGTGTGAGATGGCCACTTTCCATTGTTTGAAATCGCAGCTCCAGATGCAGCTGGAACATCTTCTTTGTTTGTGATCTCTGTGCAGATGCTTTGCACAGCCTTTTTCCATGAAGAAGATAGACACGCCTTGCAAACAGCAATAAATCTTTCATAATTTATAATTATGACAAGGTTGTGTGTACTTTCTTTGTCAGGGAGGGGGGGGGCAGAGAGGGCTTCTTTAAGGCTTGTTTTGGATGCAAGTTAGCCATGCGGTGCTGCTACCACGTGTGGTAAAGTGAGGTCCGCAGCTGATTGGTAGCTTTGTGTGGGGGGTGTGGTAGCGTGGCGAGTGCGGTCCCTGTGCGCGATGCTGGAGTGGATGGCCCTGTACTTACTGCATAGGTGCAGGATTGCCTGCAACCATAACTGTGCCATGAACCCATTTTAAAAAGGGAAGGGCAAGTGCGAGAGACAGAGAAAAAAATTGAAGAAGAAATAAACAAGAAGAGAACGGTGGTTAAAGGAAGAGAGAGAGAAGAAGGCAGGAGGTGGAATGAGCCGGTATATGTGAGTGAATTCGAGAGTGGTTGAAGGCAGGCAGCTGGGGGCTGAAGAAGAGATCGCTGTGGTTGAGCAATTCAGGGAGCCAGAGTGATGTGTGTTAAAAGGAGCGGGATGGCTGCGGGGGTCAAAGAGGCTTGGGAGGAGAACTTCGACGTGAGCGCCATGGTTGTTGAGGACCCATGCTTAGGTCCAGAGAGGGAGCTTTACCGTAGCCATGGGACGGCAGGGACCCGGACCTGCGGAAGGTCAGCTGCAGCTGTTAGTAGCACGACTCCTCTGCTGCAAGGCCTGTATGGGATAAACTGGAGAGCCGCCAGTAAGAAATATAGCACCGGGCTTTTTTAGAAAGGACAGTTTCCTGCCTGAATTTTAAACCTCATCGTTTTAATGGACTTATTTATTCTGCTTTTATCCTCCACATGAACACTTTTGTATCGATTATTTATTTATTAACTTTTTGAAGCGCTCTACTTTGGGACACTTGCTTTGTTTTTGTTGCCTATTTTTAAAAAAGCATTGGCACTTTTCCCCATCCCTTTTCCTTCATGGTGTGGTTCGTCCTCATCTGCAACACTCGTCTCGGTTACGGTACTGATGGTGTCGAGTTCAAGAAGAGGCACCCATTATAGAAGAGGGAGCAAGGAGCTGACCCACACCATCACACCATGGCCTTACCTAATATTCTCATTTTGGTCAGCTATGTATCTCTCAAATTAAAATATTGCTAGTTTATTTATCTATTTATTTTAATGCATGAAGTATTGATCGGTTGGTGACATCACATATGCCCGAAACAGCTCAGCAACAATCTTACAGTGCAGTCTTAAAGTTTTGCACATGGCTGCTAAACCTCTGTGATGTCATGCTGGATTCACAAAGCATCATGGGGCTCTGGGAAAAATATGACAAATTTACAGGAAAATATTCAGCAAAAAAGGGTCACTGGCGATTAACTCATATTCACTGTGAAAAATACTTTGCTGAATTCTGCTGCTCAGCATTTTTTCTCATCTCTCCTTTCATGGTCAGGTAGAGAAACCCTGGTGAGACCTGACCCTGTTTAAAGTGCAGTAAATCGTGCCTCTCACTTTAGACTTAACTGGCATAGAGCTTACTCGCCAGATCTGTCCATCTCACTCTTTGAGTCCTCAAGATGAGTATTTGGCAGAACGTTCTTAGGAGGAGTCTCTCTGCTCACACTTGAAACGCCTCCCTATGAAACACAAGTGAGGAGTACATCAGGTAAACTGATTTGTGTTTTCTGTTAATTCCAAGTTGTGCATTTTAAACATTCCTGTTTTTCAGAGAAAGGCAACATGTGGCCATACAAGTAAAGATTTCACTGGACTGTGCACGTTACAACACTACTAGTTCAGCTACTAGAGGAGTTAAACAGCGCATTAAATGCAAGAACATTATCCATCTGAGGCTACACTATGTGACACCCTACAATCATCTGCTTGACTTCAGCCAATGACCTAATTACAATAACATACTTAAAATAAATGGTTTGTGCCCAAAGTAACAAGTCTGAAATATAATCAAAATCAATCATTCCATGTGCAGTTATTTATCAAATAGCACTCAATTATGATCATCTTTCATGGTGAACAGTTCCACAAAGCCAACATTGGACAGTTGAGTCTAATCATAGCACAAAGCGGTGGAGGAATTAAGTGGATAGGACTGGTGAGCTTTGTTACACTGAATTGCCTGTTCTTGTCTTAATGTTTTTCTAATGCCCTTGCAATAGTGTGCCTCTTATTCTGTGCTGCCAGAAACAGCTCATTTTCTAGAATGTCTCATACTTTTCTGGAATCAATCCATCCATAATAAAGCCAGCTTAAGAGGAAAAGAGGAGGGCCTAAGAGAAGGTTTATGGATGTGGTGAGAGAGGACATGCGGGTGATGGGTGTAACAGAACAAGATACAGAGGACAGAAACATATGGAAGAAGATGATCTGCTGTGGCGACCCCTAACAGGAGCAGCCGAAAGAAGAAGAAGAAGAAAGAATGGTATCTCTAAACATCACATGCTCTGTGCACCACTCTGAGTCTGCGGACAGTTTCACTGATGACTCCTTTGATATTACATTGTGCTAAAGTGATTATCTGACACCAAACTTTCCAACAATTGTCTACTCATCGGGTCCTCAAACTATTTTGTTGTATTCAGCAGAAAATCTTCTTTGCAGCTCCTCTAAGTTTTCAGGGTTTTTCTATTGGGTGTCCCACCAATTATTACAAAGTGTATGGAGAGCTAGTGAGGCCTTGTAGTTTTGGGGCATTCTGAGATGAACATCACCTTCGGATGCTTGTCACAGATGAATAAAATGTAAACTGTTAAGTGATTAAACCAAATTTATTCAAATATCAGAACAAATTTAGTCTTACAGAGAACTGTAGAAACAATGAAGTTGTTACCTAAATATGGAGTTGAACCTAAAAGCTTGCATACCTTCAGATCTTGGTAATTTCTAAGGAACTGAGACTGACAAGCCTTTTCCTGACAAAATATTTCTAGGCGTCATGCTGCTTAGCTGCTTAGTGCTGGAAACAGAAGCCAACTGGCAGACCAGTCAGCAGGGGAAGTTCAAATGAAGAGTAAGAACATTTCTACCGTGTCTTTTGGCAATAATTCAAAACAAATCTGTCTTCTTTCCAATGCACCATTGAAATTATGAATTGGACAAAACGAATCCCACCCAGAACCAACAATTGTTACAGCATATAAATAAAGATATCACTTTAGATAAGTGAAAGTGAAGCCTACAGACCTGCAGTGGTGAAGAGTGACAGAGACTGACCCAGACATTGTCAGATTTAAAGTGCTGACAGGCAGAGGCGCCGGTGGATGACACTGCCCTCCTAACAGCGGCCTTTTGAAAACGAGACGAAACTGAAGAGGAAAGTGTTGAAGTTCCACGGGCCTGTGTCTCCGCTTTAAGTAGTGGGCATTAGTATTGTGTGCCAAAAAAGCTGAGAGACGTCACAGTAGCTCAAGGGCACCGGACTGTATATACAGTAAGTAACTCGCATGACTGTCTCAAATGTGTCTGTTATTGGAGTTCCTTACTTAGTCATTTATTACGATTAGGAAATACACAAATGCTTATATTATTGTTCAAATTTATTACCATCTTTTGACCAAACTGACCACCCCAAGTTATCCACTTGCACAGTTTTTAAAAATGCTGACTAGGAGAGGCACATGTACTTCAGAAACAAAATAAAAAGAATTATTTTTTTCAAAGTCTGAGAAAAACTCAAAAACAAACGATAAACTCTAATCAGAGGGCTAGGCCATGAAAGTAGGCAAAATGGAACTGGAAAAAGTCTTTCACCTAAAGATAAACAGAGAGGGAAAAAATAGATTGAAGACCAAGTCAATGAGTTTAAAACCAGACTATCCGATACTACGCTTTTGACGAGCGCCAACCGACTGGTTAAATTTGTGTCTTGGACAAAGCAGATCATGCCGCTGCACAGCCATTTACCAAGTCTGTCAGGAGGAGTAACCTTAGCAAGGCCTCATAGTAGCCTTGTTAGTCAAAAGAGGCTTTCAACGGGGTGATATGATGTAATTAAAATGTAAATGAAAAACAATTAGAAACTTTCTCAAGAAAGGAGATAAAATTTAAACTTGTATATGAAAGTAAGGCTTCAA
Organism: Erpetoichthys calabaricus; assembly: GCF_900747795.2. Classification (NCBI taxonomy): domain Eukaryota; kingdom Metazoa; phylum Chordata; class Cladistia; order Polypteriformes; family Polypteridae; genus Erpetoichthys; species Erpetoichthys calabaricus. The sequence continues at coordinate 58,620,345 of NC_041401.2, read as the reverse complement.
AATCAAGCTTTCAAAATAGAAAGCTCTTGTCAAGTAAAATAAAAATCAAAGCACAAAGCATTTTTAAACTAACAAAACGGGTTTTCCAGTTCTCAACACCAGTAGGCTGTGTCCAGTAAATCTTCTAGAAGAAGGACCAGATGACCAAATCAGTCCAATTAGTAGCGGCCATTCTCTGAAGTCCTTCAAGGTAGCTGAACTCCACCATACCCTTTATAATTGCAAAGTACCCCTCCTTTTGATGGGTCTGCCATCATCAGGTACCCATAACAGAGGAGAAGGATGCAAACTGACCCAATAATTGAAAGCTTTATTCCAGAGCTTCACCACCACAGTCACATTCCAAAGCCTGGTGTGTTGCCCCTGCTGCACCACACCACTGGTCAGCCTCACTATTTACCTTAACTTATGAACCTCAAAGCATTAAAATGCTTCCATCGGGCGGCAGATCCTACTTCTCTGCCTCGATTTTTAAGATGAGAACTGTGAAATTAGATTTGGAGGTGTTGAAACTCAACCCAATTGATTCACATTTGTCATTACGTAAGCCTAAGTGAGCTCTGGACGTTACAGTTTAATGAAGCATAAAGGATCAAATGATTAAGAGTAAAGGTGAAACATGCCAGGCCCAAAACAGGACAATCTCCCAGCTTTGGCTAAGCTTTGATATTCTGCCAGTGAAAATGGTGAATGGGATGGGAGTCAAGACACATTATGGACAGTCTTACAGTACTCTCACTTTAATCAACTTAGAATTCATGTGAGCCTCTCATTTCACAATCACATGGACCAAACGGCCAGCAAAGGGTTTCATCTTGTCCACGTCTATACACGCAAAAGCAATTGGAAAATTCCAGTAAACCTTTTTTGCAGATACTATTAATATCTGCACACACGTCCAAGACTTTTGGTCTTCACATCGATTGGAAGCCAAGGGCTGGACTTGGACTCATTAAAGCAGATCTCGTTCAGGGCATGTGAAGTGAACACAATGCACCATATTTTCCATCAGCTGTTCTTTGGCAATGCCTCTTGAGCATGTCCTCTTTCTAGAATTGATCATGCACAATGACCGCAAATCTCTCCGCCATCAGGGAAATGATGCTCTGCAACAAACGACGATCATCAAATGTCTGCAGTGCCAACTTCAAGTTCAGTTTAACTTTTCAGGATTTCACTGCATTGTGCGTCTTTGGTGGGCTGGCACCTGTCCAGGGTTATTTCCTGCCTTGTGCACTGTGTGGGTATGAAAATAGAAGGAAGGATGGATTACCTTTAAGTCCGTAGCTTCAGTCGTAGAAATTTGGGAAGAATGCCATTGTGAAATCTGTGCCTTTGCCATTAGGGATGATGAATTGCCAACAAGTGTAAATATAATCTTAGAATTTCTCCAAACATTTCTCTTTCAGTCTTTGCATTAATGCACAGGCTTAGCTCTTCTCATGTCTTAAATAAAAGATGTTGCCCTAAAATTGAACATTAATAATGCGGCCAATTCAATGTTCTCCTGTTCATATATTAAAGTTTCACCTTAACTTTCTGAAGAAGGTCACCCATTTCTAGGCTCCAAAAACATTTTGTAATCTTGTCCTTAAGTCTGCTATTTGATATTTTTATGAAGAAATGAATCTCCATATTCTGAAGAAGCTGTCTTTAGAAATCTGTGAAAAAGACAAGATGCAGTCTGTAAAGGTCAGTCGTTTTATGATCACTTAAATAAATAATCCTTTAAAACGAGGTTAAAAATCAACGGGCTGGAAGCTGTCCCTTTTTTAAAGAAATGCCAGTGCCTTCTTCCTCCTAACTGGTGGATCCCCTGCTCATCCCATACGGGCCTTGCAACAGGGGAGTCGCCCCTTTCAGCAGGTGCAGTTGCCTTTCAAACTGGTTTGGTAGCCTTCCGGCCCCTGGCTATGTACAGCTCCCTCACTGGACCGAGACTCGGGTTTCCCCAACAGCCAGGGCGCTCACACTGGGGCTCAACCTACCCAAGCCTCCCTGACCTCCACAGCCTTCTGTGGCGAGCCGTCAACCTTTCTTGGTCACTCCAGCTCCTTGAAATTGCTCAGCTAGTGCAACCACTTCCAACTGCCTCTTAGAGCGTCGGCCACACACTCTTTCGGGGCTCTACTCCCAGCTGCCTGCTTCCCTGCAGCGAGCCTGCTGTCTCGCTCACTCCTGTACCAGCTCTCAGTGCCTACTGCCTCCTTCTTCCTCTAACCTCCACTCTCTTTCCTTTCCTCTCCCTGCACTCTCGCTTCTCTATCTTATGTGGGGATGTGGCACAGGTGTGGTGATTAGCAGCTCCTGGCATCAATTACGGCCACGGGTGACCCTGCACCTGACCACCTAAGTGCGGAAACACCCGTACCACTTTGTGCCCAGGAACCGCTCCCATCACACTACCATGCCCCCTCCTTAATTATTATTTATTTATTAAAAAACTGGCCATCCATTTAGAGCTGCAGACCTGCTATATCACCCCAAACTCCGCCCACACTCACCACGCCCCTTCTAGCAAAGCTGCCATAAAAACAGATGAGACCTAAAGAATGGCACCAGAATTCTAACTAACACTGCCAAGGATGGAGCTCCCGATGAAGCCCTAAGCATGATATTTGAATGACATTTTTTTATATTAGAAATGGACAAAAATAATCAAAATTGTATTATTCATTTATATTAGTTATATGTATTAAAAGCAAAAATATTTGGCAAAGTTAGTGTGTGAAGCAACTTCTGAACTTCTTCTAAAGCTAGCGTGTTCCTGTGGAGGCCCCATTGGCAGGTCTGCCATCTGACGTTACATTACTTTTATAGCTATTCATTATTATAGGAACTTTATTTTTTATTTATTTATTTTACTGTTTAAAGTTGAGGGTCATTTTTGTGAAAATAAATGCTGTTAATATACTGTACATGAGCTGTTGTAACACTGCAGTTTCCAAGTGGGAACAATAACATTTCTATCTATTGTGAACACAAGGGGTCGCTGTTGCCCCATTAGACCCAACAGACAGATGCTGACACAGAGTAAAAGCACCAAGAAGTATTCTTTTTATTCTTTTTCTTCTTGAAACAGTTTGAAACAGTGCCTCCAAAGCACCACAGCCACCAAGCACTCAATAAACACCTAATCAATACAATAATTTTCCTCCTCTCCTCCCAGCAAGCTCTGTTATACTCCCTCCCAACTCTGGCTCCTTGCTGGGTTCCCATCAGTCCTTTGTGTAGTCCTGGACCCGGAAGTGCTTCTGTTCTTCCTCCCACATGACTTGCCAGCACTTCCGGGTCACCTGGAGTTTTCAGGTTTTCAATCAGCCCGGAAGTACTTTGGGGCTTCCGTTGTCATAGTCCGTTAGTACTTCCGGGCTAGGCGAGAATTTGTTTTCCCACAGCGTCCCTTGGCGGCACCCACGGAACCCAGCAGGGCTGTGCTGCCGAACTCCAAGTCCCATAGTGCCTTGCGGGTATCTGGGGCACCACTGTAGTCCAGGGAAGCTGTCATCTATTGTCTTGGGGGAGGCAGTGTCCTTGATAAGCTGCCTTCCCCTATCCTTACATTCCTGGCGCATCCCGGTCAGAATAAACTGCCAGCCGTCCCTTACTCACTCTATCTATCTATCTATCTATCTATCTATCTATCTATCTATCTATCTATCTATCTATCTATCTATCTATCTATCTATCTATCTATCTATCTATCTATCTATCATGTATTGCTTTTCACATCAATTTATCTATCATATAGCACCTTTCATATGTGTAAAATAAAATGCACAACTCACAATCATAAACAGCACGCAGTCCTCGGTGCAAACAGAACACATAAACCCAAAAGACCCCCTAAACACCATTGGTGAGAAGCCTTTTGTGAAATTTCACATGCAAGTTCCCCCAAATATTTCCTCCTAGGTGTCATTTCTACACCCTGCTCAGACTTTTTTAGCATATAAGGAAGCCTAATAGTGAAAAAAGATATTGCATCATTTTTTTTGACTTGATTTTCAGCTGAGAGATTCCGTAAAACAAACTGCCATCAGTACACACACGCACACACACACACACACACACACACACACACACACACACACACACACACACGCACTCACACAGACAGACAGACAGACATACAAGTCAAGTTTTGGGGTTTAACAGCATTACAAAGGTAGGTGAATACATCATGTCAAGTAGAAAGCATCATCATTAATGTTTTAGCAGAGGGAGGGAAAGGCCACAAAGCAGAGCGTTTCTATGAGCGCTGACTAAAACTCAGACGCGTCTATTTTTATCTTCAGCTTACATGCGTCAGAATTTTTTAATAGGATCCCGGTGGACTGAGAATTCTCAGGAGCCAAATGTTGCAGCTTTGATTAAAAAGAAAGTCACAGGCTTCTTTCTTAAAGACAGCCGTGGATTTTATGCTCTCGGGTTCAGTCGCTTTACGCATGCCTCAGTAAGTGTGTGTGGCTGTATGTAAGTTACTTAGTTCCTCTTTATTATCCACTTGTGTATTGTTGCCTGATTACAGATGTGTAAATTAAATTTTACATAAATTTCTGCAGCATTCATGTCATACAACAACGTCTGTGGGAAACACTACATATACCGTCATGTTACCATGAGGCAAAGATGATTTCTTCCTCCAATGATTAATGACAATGAAAGAAAACGTGTGCAAAATGGGGCTGGTGTGTGTCTCTGCTCAAGAATTTGCTCAGGATGCCCATGCCCTCCAGCCACACGGTTTACCTGAGATAGCAGCAGTGGTGGGGCAGCTCTATTGGCCAATCAGGTTTCTAACTACGGAGGGGGAGCAAAAATGGCAGGTGCTTGTTATCTCTCCCAGCCTCCTCCACTGCACTTGCCCCTCACATTTCATTTGCACTCTCAGCTCTCGTCAAGTCAGGACATTGGGATGTGAACTCTGGACCTTTGGATTATACAGAAGCCTTGTTTTACCATTTTAGAGAAGTTGAGGCAGAGTGGGCTGAAAGCCTGAGTGATTTCTCATCGGTGACCGCGCGATACTTCAAGTCTCAGTTAGAAAGCAACTCCCATTATAGAGAAAATGTTTAGGAAAAGATTCCATAGTTAAAACAAAGTACTAAAGCCAAGGAGTACGACAGACAGGCCTAGGCTGGTGATGTGGCATCACACGTCTCACTCTGTTGATCTTTTTTTTTTTTTTTTTGGTGTTGGTTTGGTGGAATTCTTCCATTTTTTCTGGGGATCCAAGATACACACGAGATTCTTATTGTATTGAAGCCTTTATTTATTTGTTTCAGTAGTTATGTTTGCTAATTTTGTTCAAGCCTGTTTCTCTTATTTCAGATCTGTAGTGTTTCTATCTGTTTTAGGAGCTTGTTCACTTCAGGCAGGCGCTCACACTGGCAATGGACAGCTAGATGAGAAGAGCTTTGTAGGCTTGACCATAAGGCTTTACATTTTTACCTTACTCCTTCTCCGTCTTGTGACAGTTTTATTTACTGTATACACATTTTAATATGTGTGTTTTTTATGAGAAGATTTTCTTTCTTATTTGTCATTTTGATTTATTTTTACAATGTTTATTTTCATTCATATCTTGTTTTTCTTGACAAGATATCTGTGACACAGGTTAGAAACGTCTAATTGCCATTTTCGTTGTGCTGCTGATTTGCTGAGGACAACATTATAAATTTGTGACAGTCACAATATGTATTACCTGTCTGTGCTAGTGTAGTTAACTTCTTTTCTAAGCAGCCCCTAGTGTTAGATCTGAAAATCTGTACTGACTTCATTTTGCTCTTTGACTGCTTGTTCTTTTAGCTCCTGGTTGCTCGATTCCAATTTTCCTTTCCTGGCTTCGACCTTGGCCTTGCCTGATTATACCTCTGTCTCCTGGTTAGTCTTTAATTTCACATTTTGTATTGCAATATAAATTAAATATTTTAAAGAACACGTGATGTTGTGTTTTTCCTGCCTCCCAGATGCTACTACAATCAGGGTGACTCATGTGGTATGTTTGTGTGTCTCGTAGCTATGTGTTAGTTTTATGGCAGATGAGTTGTTACAGACAAGAGGTCACTTTGGCACATGAGGCAGAGTTTATTCAGATTTTCAGTAAATTAAGTAACTTTTTGTTACTTAATAATTTGTTTTACCATTTTTGAGTGATTGAACCGATCTATGTTTCTGTTGTCATGATGTGGAGTCAGATTCATAGCACAAAGGGTGTGAGGCCAACAAAAACCTTCACAAGCCATGCCAGGCAAGGCCAGGCCTGAAATGGCCACAACGCAAATGGGTTAATCTTCTAAGTCCCACAGGCCTGCTTCAGACCTTTCAGTGACAAGCCTCAAAATGACTTAAATGTCCTAAAATATTGAAGTGCTTTCCAAGAGAAGGAGAACCTATAAAACCTTGGCTTGGAAAGACATTCTACGAAAAGAATCTTTATAAAATAAATGTATGTATTTAGCCAAAGAGAAAAATACAAAAAAGAGTTGCCTAAAAGGCAATCTACAGTGAACAAGTCCCAAGTAGCATGATCCAGAAGTCAGAATCCTAAAACAGAGCAAAATAATCAAACAATATTTATAAATAATCAAATTCATACTCCAAAAGACGCCAGAATATCCCATGATTCCTACTTGAACTGCCAATCTCCACAGCTTTTACAGGCTTGGGGGCAGTCCCCCAACGAAGACTGACAGGTGGCCCCGCCTCTTGGGGCTCCTCCCACAGGTAACAAGGGTTGTGCTCGCTGTCGTTTTTCTTGAGTCAGTGGACTTTGTCTTTGTGATTTGTCCGTTTTATATGTGTGGGTGGGGTGAGGTTTGGTTTGGTGGGGAATGCATTTTGTTTTGTGCTTTTCTTATTGTCTCACAGAGTCTGTTTATTTGAATGCTCGTTTCATTTAAATATATAATGTATGTATATACTGTGTATGTAAATCCATGTTTAGAGTGCTAATGCCATGATCATACCATAGTGTATTTGGTTTCTTTTGTAAACTTAGCAATTATGTCTGTTTCTATTTTCGGCTAATATTTATTAATCAGGTAACTGTGACAAGCAGATGTTTGTCTGTTACTCATAAAACCTGTGCCTGGAGAATCCTGTTAATTGTCACGCCAAAATAAATAAATTATTTAGATTTAATATTGTTCTGTCTGCTCACCTCAGCTCCTCAGATTCAGTCACGAGTGAGCAGGCGGCAGCTTACGTCCAGATAAATTAGGTTTTATAATCAATCGAACATTAAAGCTGTGGGTGAAATCCACTCACCCTCTTCTACATGGAGGGTTGACATCCCCTAACTTCAGACTTTGACCTCAATGGTGCCTTTGGCTCTCACAGATTTCTATCATTCGATTTTACCATGACTAGGACAGGTGTCCATAGCCGAGCTACTATCGGCTGCTTGGCAGGAACATGGACAGTGTAGCCAAGACAAAGTGTTGGTTTGCTTTGAATGTTTTGACATTTTTTTTAATTCAGGGTGGATATTTTGTTAAACATTCATGGCATGGATTCTGGATTGTCAATAGGGTGCGGTGAAGAGCAAACTGAATGGTCATTTCACAGACACCTTCAGTCTTCTGATTGCTTATTAGGAGTTCAGCAGGTCAGCAGTGACGCTTTAAGGCTGCCATTACCCACTATATTTGTTACACCTCAATCTTGGCAGAATCGCAGAAATGTTTGGGAACTCAGTTTAATGCACTGAAATCGACGAGGAAGGAGAATCTGAACTACTTTTGAGTTGATTATAATGGTCAATTAAGACCAAAATGTGATCTGAGCTATGAGGGAGCCGTGCTAACCTCTGTGCCACCATGGCTCCCGGAGATTAAATTAATAGAATTAAATAGCAGACTAGTAAATCGTCTTGCACGCAGGAAGCCTAAATTCACTAAGGCCTGCCCCCCACAGATTCAATAGCAGATGACCCTCCTCTCTCAACTCAAACAGTGCAGTTTTTTGTTTTCTCTGACACTTTGGCCATTCATTGCTGCGACCACCAAATGCACAACATGCATGTAGATTCTTGAGTCCTTCCTGTTCAACTGTAAAAACATGAAGTCAAGTTCTGAAAGTCCCTAAAGTCTTACTGTCTACCACACTACTTGGTAGCTTATTCCAAGTGTCTGCGGTTCTCTTGGTAATGAAAAACTTCCTAATGTTTGTGTGAAATTTACCCTTAACAAGTTTCCAACTGTGTCCCCGTGTTCTTGATGAACTCAATTTAAAGTCACACTCTCCATCTACTGTACTAATTCCCTCCATAATTTAAACATTTCAATCCTCTTAATCTCCATTTTCTTAAACTGAAAATTTTCAATTCCTTTAATCTTTCCTCATAACTCCTACAATCCTCTTCTCTGGACTTTTTCTTCTAAATCTTTTTTGTGACCTGAAAACCAAAACTGCACACAGTATTGCAGATGAGGCCATTATTATTAAAAATTAATCTTTTCTTTTCTTATGATTCATCAAGGCCATTTTTGTGTTTAGCCTGGACTTTTTGACGGTGTTTTGGGACTCTGAAGGGTCATAACAGAAAGCACTGGTTGCCAGTACAATGCAGAGCCCACTCTCCCACTAACATGGTTTTCTTATTGTGTTTGTCATTGTTGTGTTTATTCACCACCATCTGATGTTTCCAGACCCATTGTGTTACTTCAATGTGATGTGTTCTGTCAGGGAAATTACGGATAAACTTTTGTGCAGAAACCAGGAGATACATGTAGAAAAAACAAAACAAAAAAAATATATGAAGTGAAACAAAACCAAAGCCTAAGAGGGTCAAAACCGAAGGTACATGTGAGACTATTTTAGAGATTCGGTAACCACAGATCAGATAAGGATTTGCACTCATAGCCATCCTTTTATCCCGTCATGCTGATTACAATTGGTCCTGACCTCAGAGACCACCCCCTCCTAACAACAGAAATAAACACTGGTGGCCTTTGAGGACCCAAAGTCATACCAAATGATGACGTCTTCATGTTGTTAGTGCCAACACTATGTCACATGGTAGCACACTAATTTCTAAGACCAAAGAACATCATACAGTAAAAGACCTCAAAGCACAACTTGATGTTATTTGGAAGAAATTAAGTGGATAGGACTGGTGAGCTTTGTTGGGCTCAACAGCCTGTTCTCGTCAACATGTTCCTTATATTCTAAATTCAATTCTTGTTTCCCCTTCATAGTTGTCCACTAAATTGATTGACCCCCCCCCCCCCCCTCCACTTTAATTTTTCTTTAGGTTTTTAGGTTTCAATGTCTAATTTTATGAATACAGTCTGTCACTTTGAAAACAAAACCAATTATATGTTTTTTTTTAATATATGGGCAGTCTTGGTTTTTATGTGCAGAAATATATATCTTAGGTCCAGCACTGAACGTTTGCCTGAAGAAATCAACAGAACTATGATGTCTGCATATTCTGTAGAAGACCCTAGAGATTATCGTTCTGATGATCTGCTCTTTCTAGTGACTTCCACAGTTGTCTGTCTTTTAGATGAGACATAAAACCGGGGTCCTGACTCTTTGTGGTCATGAAAGATCCATGGGCATCCTTTATAATAAGTAGGGGGTATCCCAATGTCCTAGCTAAAAAATACCCATCACAGCTTTGTCTATTCTGCCCCCCTAATCATCCCTTGTCCCCAAAACTCCTTCACCACCTAACAGCTAATGTGTAGTGAGCCTACTGGCGCAATGATGGCTGCCGTCACATCATCCAGGTGGGTGATACACATTGGTAAAGGTTGAAGTGGCTCTCCACTGTCTACGTAAAGTGCTTTGAGTAGTAAGAAAAATGCTATATAAATTTAACAAAGAAAATTATTATTACTACTATCATTAAGATAAACATTAAATGTAACAAGGCATGTGGAGTTTTGTTTTGTCACACATATTTTACTAGTCAGTACAGGATGAACAAGTATGGGCAGTTACAGTTATAGATAGATAGATAGATAGATAGATAGATAGATAGATAGATAGATAGATAGATAGATAGATAGATAGATAGATAGATAGATAGATAGATAGACACAGGAAAGATGACTTTTCTTTTCTTAGGGCCCCTTTTGTAATGTACACAAAATAGAAACGGTTAGCCAGTGCACTCAATGTAAGATGAAATGCTTAGATAAACATTATTGCTTATTGATAAGTAAGGGGAAGGGGGAGGGAGGAAAATTATTAAAAGCTGAGTGACACAGAGGAGCTTTGCTCTTCTGCCTTGCAACGTGGAATCCATGTACTCATCTGTGACTGAATAAAGACTCATTGATTGAATTATTCCTGTCTTCCTCTGGAGTTACTTCCACATTTGCACAAACCAAAACAACATCTTCTTCACAACTTTCTCGTTTCTGACTCTTTGGGTGGACTACTTAAGCCTTTACGTTTTAGCTTAGGTGTCGGATTTAGTCGCACAATTTCTTATCATTTTGAACCCTCGCTAGCGTTTTGCTGCTCATTAATTCCTTGCCCTGGTGGCCTATCAGGTTTTTTTTTTTTTTATCTGTGGCCAAACAACAGCAGCTTGATGACCTAAGTGACAGTTGGGAAAGATCCTCAAAGAGAAAGAGGGAAAAGCAAAGAGAAATCAATCTATGCTGGGAATATCAATTGCACTTCAGGGCCTTCTGCATATGAATGCAAACCCGGTGCCTTCATATTTTTCAATGACTGTCTAAACAGGGACGCCCCAAATGTTTCAGTTTGCTCTTGGCTGATAATTCACGCCACAAATATCTAGTAATTTACCTTGTTACCTTGAGATATTGCACAGTGAGAATGGCACGTTATTAAATTGTGATTGATTGACTGACTGACTACCTAGTATTAAAAAAGTCGTCCACCATTTCTTCCTTTCTTTTTATTATGGGAGCAGCTAGCAGAGAGAATCTATTTTGAGATAAGCTGCCTGGCAACAGTGCCACAACCTGATTTGGGACCAATAGCAGAATCGGCAAGCTGCAGACATTTATTTTGGAGTTTACACTTGCAGTGGGGGGACCACCATCTCAAAAACAGCCGCTCAGTGGGTAAAGAAAGATGCATCTCATTTGCGACTCAGTTATCATCGGTGCAAAGCGAAGGTCATGTGTGGACTCTGAAAACCGCATCACCTTGACAACAGCAAACAGAATTTTAAGTAGCCTTGAGAATAAAAAAAAAAATGTCAGAAGAAAGGAAATAAAAAAAAATGGAGTAAATGCAAATGTGAACCTTAGAGAGCTCACTGAGTCTGGCGCCACTGGCCGTTTTTTACAGGAACATTAAAATCCTGTTAATATTGCCATGAGAGTGCTAAGCCATCAAGTTATACGGCACGTCCTGTGTACTCCATCTGCAGCAGGCGACTTCGGCGTTCTGGATGTCAAGTCTCCGTTTCGTTTGTTTGATACCAGACAAGCTCTGCTTCCTAAAAGGTCCTGCTGCAGTGTGCGGCCTCCAGGGACCCTCAGTGAATTTATGCTGTCCCGGCATGTAAGGCATGTTACACGTGGTGCAAATCACCATAATCAGTGGTATAACTGGATAATACGTCTGGGTTATGACAGATGAGACCCTCACTCCCCACTTCCCTCTTCATCAGATTATAATTTTTTTTGAAAGATTCCAATATCCTAAGTAACAGAAGGGTGTACGCTGTTCACTTCACAGGAGCTTAGACTTTTTGCATTACTTTACAGGATGCTACACACCAGAGTGATGTTTTGGACCCTTCATATTTCAAATCCAACTCTCTCTCTACCAACGCAAAAACTTAAATCTACCATCTACCCCAATCCCATGTGAATAACTGGCCTGAGACTGGGCTGTTTTTAAACTCCAGCCATCAGCTGCAGGGTACGTTTTATAGTCGACTCTTCTCCCTTTGTGATGATATTTTACAGTTCCATAACTGAGTTCATATGCAAATTGCTTTTTTTCCTTTTAAATACAGTTTTTATAAAAAGTATTCAATTGCTTGGGAGTTTTCACATTTTATCACGATACAATATTTAATGACAGTGGATCTAGTTTGGGTTTGTTGACTCAATCAATGACAAAGTGATCATAAACCCCTGCAAAATTATCTAAATTAATTACAAATATAAAACACAAAATAATTGATTGCATTAGTATGACACACCTGGTAAAGCCAATTGGTTTAGAAGTCACATAATTCATGTAATGGAGGTCTCTTGTCTGTAGTCACATTGATTATGGGTGTATTATTGTGATATTCCCCTCTACTTACCCTTTATCCTCACAGGTGGCGCAGTGGTAGTGCTGCTGCTTTGCAGTAAGGAGACTGTGGAAGATTGTGGGTTCGCTTCCCGGTTCCTCCCAGTGTGGATAGCGCTTTGAGTACTGAGAAAAGCGCTATATAAATGTAATGTATTATTATTATTACCTAGGGGTAAGTGTACTCATCAGATTTGTTACCGGGTTGATCTACTGTTGCACCTTAAGAGTAACACACACTTACATAGCTATACGCATACATACAGAAACTCAACAGTGCCCTAGGAATGACAAACACACAGCTGGTTAACCTCTGGTACTTTAAACCACACAAGGAATAACACAGCCTGTCACTCTCTCTGCACTTCAAGAGACTTACTTATTATCGGGACGAACAACATACGATGTTTTAAAGATATCTCAGACGTAAATATTACTTTTGGTCTACAAGAATACATTTAAACATACAAAGGCTCAGCATCCTTGACTAGAGCCCATTTATCAGCCAAGAATGCCTTTATGTACTGTTCCCTACTTTTGGGTGGAGCTCTCACCCTCAGCCCTTAATAAATCTCGCAGCACAGAGGTAATGGCAAATCTCCAGCTGCACCAGGTGCTCAAAGAAATCTATCTTATTACTTCAATCACTCTATACATTAAGACAAAGCATAGAAAGTTAAAAGCAGCATGGTATTTATTACAGGAATAATAATACCAGTAGAATAAAGAATAATAGAAAATAGGACTGATAGTAAAGTCTGGATATATATAGTCGTTAGAAAAAGCTTACAAAAAGTTAAAGATGACAAGGAAGAATGTCTCAGGTGGCTTGTGATCTAGCACTTGTAGCTGTTCATGATATGCTTTTCTGATGATCAGATGAAAACGGCCACAAATTGCCGGCGCCGTCTTCTGACGTTGCTCTGTTCCCTTCTCCTGACGTCTTCGTCTCTTCTTCTTCCTCCCTCCTTCCTATGTCGCTCTTCAGACAAGGCATATTTATTATAAAATTCTACCGGGGGGTTTTGCAAGATGTGAATGTTAGATATTCTGATTGGCTGGCTGTCAATATGATGAGTGAATTCACTGTCCATTTTCCCAAACAATAAAACTTTTTTTGATGTTGCCTGTGGTGTGGCCATGTCTTCCTTTCCCAAGAAGTAAAATAGTCTAGCTACTTTTGTCCCAGATGTCCAGGTTATAAACTAATCAATAGCCTTGGGCACCAGCATGTCTTCCTTTCTTTACTGGAACAGCTGTTTTAAAAGTGAGGTAAAATTAGGAAGAGGATATGCTTTGATGTGTCCTGAATTTTGTTCATCTGTTTTGTCTTGAACAAAATATAATGGAAATATAAACTAAAATGTACAGATTTTGTACCCCACAACAATGGTATAAATGCTGCTGCATATGGAAGGTCCGGCTTTTAGTTTGTCAGTATGGTGGCCTAACCTACACAATGAAAACAAAAGAACACTCCAAGTAACTCCATGAAAAGGGGATTGAAAAGCACAAGATCAGTCAGGGATGGAGAAATGGAAAAGGTCTAAGTCACTGAATATCCCTTGAAGTCCAGCTAATGCAGTCATTTAGACATGGAAAGAGTGCAGCAAAGATGCTGGAAATCTGATCTGACTAGAGCAGGCCAACCTCAAAAACTGAATGATCAGGCAAGAAGACTAGTGAGGGACACCAGCAAGAGACCTCAGAGAACTCTCAAGGAGTTCCAGGCTGCGATGGCAGAGACTGGAGAGACTGTGCAGACAACCACTTTTACTAGGGTGCTTCATCAGCCACAACTTAATGGGAGAATAGCAAAGAGAAAGCACAAGGCATCTTGGTTAGAATTTGAGAAAGGAGACATGGATGACTCTGAAGTCAGCTGGAAGTAGGTTCTGCAATCTGAGGAGAACAAAAATTTGCTTTTTAGTCCTCAAACGAAATGCCATGTGTGGTGTAAGTAAACACAGCACATTATCAACAACACACCATCCCCATCGTGAAGCATGGTCGTGGTACATCATGCTGTGGAGATGCTTCTCTGCAGCAGGCCCTGGGTGAACACTGTAAAACACAAGAAAATCCTGGAGGAAAATCTAAAGTAGTCTGCAACAAACTTGCACTGTGAGAGAAGATGTGCTTTACATCAAGACAACAAACCCAAGCATAAAGCCAACGCTACACAGGAATGGCTTAAAAATAACAATGTTAATGTCCTGATGTGGCCGAGTCAGAGTGCAGCTCTTAATTCAATTGAGAAATTGCGGCTGGACTTAATAAAGGCTGTTCACTCATGATCCTCAAGCAATCTGGCACAGCTTCAGCAGTTTAAGAAAGAAGAATGGGAGAAAATGTCAGTGTCTAGATGTGCAAGGTGATAGAGATCTCCTACACTGACTTGAGTCTGTCATGGCTGACCAAGGTATATCTTCTAAATACTTACTTGCTGGGTGAATACTTATGCGATCAATTCTTTTATGTTTTATATTTAGAATTAATTTAGACCACTTTGCTGAGATCTGTTTTCACTTTGTCATTAAAGAGTCTTTTTCTGCTATTAAATGTCAAAGGCCCAATTAAATCCACTGTGATTCAGTGTTGTAGTACAATAAAATATAAACAATAAGAGGGTGAAGACTTTTCATAGTGACTGTATCAAACCACAGTAAGGCACACAGTTGCAGTACCGTAATGCATCATCAGGACGTTCCTTCGTTTGCCCCCAGTCCTGCACATGTCGGTGAGTGCAGTCAGACTTATCTGTGTCTAAACTCAACTAGGCACTGGTTGGCTGTACGTCTTCAGCAGGTTTTGAGTGGGTTATGGGGCTACTGTGGACAGGAATTGTCCATTGACAGGCACACCACCATACACAAGAGTGGATCTGGATTTGACATTTACACACCACACCACACCACACACACCAAATTCAGACCACATCTAATATTTGAATGTTAAAGAAAGATCACATTCTATATTGACTACATCTGTCTGATGGAGGCAGGGTGACCTAGTGGTTCAGGTGGTAGATGATACTCAAGATGTTGTTGGTTCAGTCCTCAGCACTGACTTACTGTTGGACACTGAGCAAGTCAAGTCACTTGCTGGAGGTTGAGCTGTACCAATTGTAAATGCCACACAGGACAGATGAGCATCCAGACCAAGATCGAGACAGAGTTCCTGCCTGGACTGAAGCCTTAATGGAAGGACCACTAGACTGGAGACACAACCTGGCAAGAACGTCCTATAATCTTCATCTCGGCTGAGATCAGTAAATAATGAATGGACTGGGAGAATGTGGATTCTGGGAACAGTTCATTTCCCCATACAGAAGGTGGTGGTGTCCCTCAAGGCTTATCCCAATCAGGACAGGGTCACGTGGGAACTGGAGTGCGGAAGAGCAGCCCTATTGAGGTCCTTGGGTACCACCAGACAGCAGTGTCGGAGGAGGACAATACAATACAATTTATTTTTGTATAGCCCAAAATCACACAAGAAGTACTGCAATGGGCTTTAACACGCCCTGCCTCTTGACGGCCCCCCAGCCTTGACTCTCTAAGAAGACAAGGAAAAACTCCCAAAAAATCCCTAGTAGGGAAAAAATGAAAGAAACCTTGGGAAAGGCTGTTCAAAAAAAGACCCCTTTCCAGTTAGGTTGGACGTGCAGTGGGTGTCAAAAAGAAGGGGGTCAATACAACACAACACACAGAACAAAACACGAGTAATCCTCAATTCAATATAATAAGAAAATAAAAATATTACAAGTACAGAGCACAATTTAACAGTAGATGATATCACATAATAGGATTTGAATTTGAAACTAATACTGGATTCTACATCACCCAAAAGTGCTCCCAACAGGCAATGTGGTGACACCAGAAGCAGTCACCACGTTTTGCTTGAAAAGAAGCCTGTACTGCACATCGGGGAGTCAGAGTCAGGACGCATCGGACGATGCTCTTGGAGGGAGGAAGGAGGAAGAATTGACAGAATTATTGTATTTAATTACTGATCTTTTGATGGGTGATTATTAGAACCATCTTGGGCATTACCGTGTCTATGGTTTGGGGCTCTCAAGTGCCCCCTGGTGGTTACTCAATATACAAGCTGCATGGAATCAGCAAGTCGCTATAGTGAAACAGTATTAAATATAAAGGTGGCTTATGATAATACTTCAAAAATATGTAGAATGAAAACAGCAGCAACTAAAATTATACATTCAGATCTTCTAGTTCATTATCCTTACACCGAGTTATTCTAAGCAGGTGATTTGTACAGTGCAGCAAAGTAATAAGTTACACAAGGGATTTAGTGGCAATCACAAGGTGTTGAAACACTTGTTTTTACATATAAAGCAAAAAAAAAAAAATATGTGCATCTAGTTAAAAAAAAAGCGGTTAACACTTAGAGGACCATTTACCCATACAGCCTATGATTTTGTGGGCCTAGTGATACGTACTCTCCCAGGGTCTGACATGATTCTCAAATGAGAAAACACATCTGGGGACCTCTTGTTGAAAATGTTGCTGTGGAAAACTGACAAATCCACCACTGCAAAGGGTCCACCCACAGGGCTTCTCCCTTAAACACCCACCCCCAATTCCTTCAGTCCATGCACTTTAAGCCAAGGCTGGGGTTTCGGGGAGAGATGAAAGGCTTAACAGTAAAAGAAAATAAAAAAGCGAAAATTGCTGTTATCAACTCAGGAACTCAGTAGCACAAGGTAATTGAAGCTTACTAATTAATTTGTACATTGCAATGAACAGAGCAAAATTAAATACAAACACACACAGACACGTAGACCACTGCAGCTACTTGGCCACAAATGGTTGTGATTTGCTCTGTCTGCTAGAATATTTTTCTGTCATTTTGACTATTGAATTACTATATGGCATAACAACAGCAAACACTATCTTCGGATGCAGAAAAACAATTTGATATGGTTGAATGGGAGTACCTATTCACCACATTACACAATTTTGGGTTTGGCCCAAACATACTAGTCCAGAAGCCTGCCAACATTATTTCAGACCACTTCAAACTAGAACACGGTACTCGACAAGGATGCCCCCTCTTACCACCGCTCTTTGCTGTCACCACTGAGCCATTGGTGGTTTACTTTTGAAATGCATTAGAGATAAGGTGGATTTTCAGAGAAGGACTTCAACAGAAATGACCATTATATGCAGATGATATGGTACTGTATATATCTGTCCCACAAAATTCTGGGCTCAAAATCAATTTGAACAAAAACATGCTTTTTCCACTGAATCCTCTAGCACACAAATTAGACTGGACACCATCCCATTTATCTTAGCAGATCAGTTTAAATATATAAGTAAATATAAAGCTCTTTTTCAATAAAATTTTGCTGTCTGCATGGAAAAAATTAAACAAGATGTGAATAGATGGTCCACCCTTCATCTCACATTAGCAGAGAGAATTAACACTGTTAAGATGAACAATCCTTCCCAAGCTTCTATTTCTATTTCAAACCATCTTCATATACATTAACAAATCTTTTTTAAAGAAATTACATTAAATCATAACCTCATTTACTTGGAATTCTAAACATACAGGCATCCAAAGGGCAACTCTACATTGACCTAAAACAGAAGGGGGGCATGGCACTACCTAACTTTCAGTTTTATTACTAGGTGGCAAATATACAGGCCATAACGATCTGGACATCGAGATAAATTAATGAATATCCACAAGCCTGGTCTGCAAGAGAATTAAACTCTTGCAGTACTTCTTTATATTCCCTAATCTGTGCTCCAGCAAATACAAGTTATCATCAATACACTAATAATCCAATTGCCCTTCATTCTCTCAGAATATGAAACCAATTTAGGAAGCACTTTAAGACAGAGGAGTTCTTATCTGTTGCACCTTTACATGATAACTATTCCTTTCCACCCTCTCAAACATACACCGTATTTCCATCCATCCATCCATTTTCCAACCTGCTGAATCCGAATACAGGGTCACGGGGGTCTGCTGGAGCCAATCCCAACCAACACATGGCAGAAACCAATCCCGGGCAGGGTGCCAACCCACCGCAGGACACACACAAACACACCCCCACACCAAGCACACACTAGGGCCAATTTAGAATCGCCAATCCACCTAACCTGCATGTCTATGGACTGTGGGAGGAAACTGGAGCGCCCGGAGGAAACCTACGCAGACACGGGGAGAACATGCAACACGCAGGGAGGACCCGGGAAGCGAACCCAGGTCCCCAGGTCTCCCAACTGCGAGGCAGCAGCGCTACCCACTGCGCCACCGTGCCGCCTACACCGTATTTAAAGCTTGTAAAATGTCTGAGATTAGCACATTTAGAGAGTTGTACATCAATAATGTTTTTGCGTCCCATGAGCGATTAAGATTCAAATTTAACTACTTATCAACACAATTTTTCTACTACTTTCAAATTAGGAACTTTGCCTGACCAATTTTGCTCACCTGCCCCCTATTTCTATTCCAGAAAAAATATTGATGAGTCTTGAAGACTCAGATAACATCTCCACAATTTATAAAAAACATTTTAAAGAATCTTCCTTTCAAAGATTCCAGGGCACAAATGGGGAAAGGATCTTTCACTTAACATTTCAGAGAAGAAGTGGAAGACAGCCATGTACTGAATACATTCTAGCTCCATATCATGCACATTTATCTCGATTAGAACTATCCAAAATGTTTCCAGGGAAAGATTCAACCTGTGAACATTGCAATCGAGCTCCAGCCTCACTGGGCCATGTTTTTTGGTGTGCACCAAATTAGCATCATTCTGGACTGAAACCTTTCAATGCCTATCAGACAGCCTTGGCATCACAATCTCTCCACATCCATTCACAGCCATGTTTGGTGGAGTCCTAGATGGACATAAAGTGGAGAAGGACAAACAAATCGTAACTGCCTTTACTACACTACTAGCAGAAGAAGAATCCCAACCCACCACCTTTAAGTCAGTGGGTAACTGATGTCCTATACTATCTGAAATTGGAAAAAATCAAAATCTCACTTAGAGGACCTGTTCAAAACATTTTTAAAATATGGCAGGATCTAATCAATAATATTTTAGAATAATCTTTCATATCAGGGAAAAGGATACTCTTCCTTCCTTGCTGCTTTTAAAGATTTGTGCTGGTTGTTGGCTCTCCTGTCCTTCTTTTGGGTGGGGATTGAATTTTGGTTTATTAAGTCTAACTTGATTGTATGGAATGTTATTTGCTTTTAATTAAAAAAAAACAGCAAACAGAGTTGGATATACATGTTAAAACACTGTGTATATATTCTGGCAGGGCATGTTTACATATTCAAGTATACAGATATGTTAACTTTCTTTAGTTATTTGTTTAGACTGTAGTGGGTGCCACATGTGCTATTGTCCCGTTGTCAGTTTGCATCTCCTTAGGGGGCACATCAAGAACTGGAGAAATACGCCTTTAAGGGGAGGACCCAACACGGACAGGGCGGTTGGGGCTGAAGACTCTTTAACCATAAAAGAAGGAGGACACACAGAGAGAGAGAGAGCAAGGAGAAGCAACAAGTTAGCGCCAAGACCTAATGGAAGAAGGGTTTTTTTTTTACTCGCCGACACAAGGGAGACGAACTATTTTGGTTTCACCGGGGCAATCGACCTTTTGGGACCAGTAGGACAGAACCTTTTTTGTTATTGGCTCGGCTGCTGGTGTACTCTGTGAGGCTTCCAACATTACACCTTGCTCAAGAACTGTAAGGACAGTGAACCAATTTGGGAAACATCTCGCCCCCTAATCTATGGAAGGTTGTTTTTGATTTTTGTTATGTACTTGTTTGTTGGGGGAATTACTTAAACTGTTTTTTCCTTTCAATATGTAAATATATCTTTTTCTTTTATTTTTGTCTTTCATCATTGTAATGCTTATTGTCTTATGCTGATCTGGGGCATGTGCTGAGGGGGTCAAAAATAAGGATGAGCGTTGGTCACGTTACCCCAAAAGATTTTAATAACAAACTTTTTCTCTAGTGGTATTCTTATCGTGCAGCGACCTGGGGTTTAGTTGTTTTTCCAGGGTGGCGGTACAGATTAGTTGTGGCCCATACGGGGATTGAACCCGCGACCTTGGCGTTATCAGCACCAACCGTCCGACACAAACTGACAACGAGACAATAGCACATGTGGCTCCTGCTACAAGACGTGCAGTCAGAAGGTGGAGGCCTCATCTCTGCATCTACTGGTGTCGTTAGTCAGATCTGTTGATTTGGGTGTTTTGAGGACTGAAATCTGCATCTCCTGTGGCTCTTTGTTATCAACTCTCTTGACGGCAGTCCTCTTAGAGAAGCGTGACATATCGTTTACTTCAAATGCATATTTCGCAGTTCATATTTTCAGTAACATAGCTGTCAATTTTTTCTCGCTTACATTGGCTTCTACATTATCATCTTAACACTAAACAACAGAGAGAACAAACTGCATCTGGCACAACATATTGCTCACTTTTGCTACTCGTCCACTGACATCTTTGAATGGCAACGCATAATCTGATTTTACATTAAGGTTTTTCAATGCAACATGCTACATTTATTTTTAACATACGCAGTGTGCCATCAGCACGCGCAGCACACATGTTAATGTTTAATGGCTGTCTTTTAGGAGGCGTTTCGACTGTAGACAGTTTTTTTAATCAGAACCTTGGTATTGAGAGCACCACTGCTCTTTGTAGTTCCAAACCACCGCACTTACTTAGAGTGCTGCCTTCATGAGGCATTGGATTAGTTTAGAAATGTGACACTCTGTGACCCGTCTAATTCTCCCCTCATAGTGTTAATCAAAGTCTACTGTGATGGACGGCTGGCAGCTCAACCCGGCCGGGACACCCAAAGATTGGAAGGATGGGGGAAGGCAGCTAATTTGGGACACTGCCTCCCCCAGGACGCTAGATGGCAGAAGGCACCATGGGATCTGGAGTTCGGCTTCACACTCCTTCTGGGTAACGTGGGTGCTGCCAGGAGACGCTGCAGGGAGACCGGGGGATTTCACTTTCTGTATAGCCTGGAAGTACTCCCAAATCACGGGGGGTGGAAGCCCTGGAGTACTTCCAGGCTGAAGAAAACTCAAGCCCTCCATCTGACCCGGAAGTGCTGGCAAGTCACATGGAAGGAAGGACGGAAGAACTTCCGGGTCAAGGACTATATAAAGGACTGTTGGGAACCCAGCAAGCAAGCCAGAGTTGGTGGGTGGATGACAGAGCTTGCTGGGAGGTGTGGAGGAGAGAATTGAGTGTAGTTATTGTACTTACTATTGTTATTATTAGTATTACTTGTCTGTGTATGGTGGTTGGGGTGCTTAGAGGCACTATTACAGAAAAGGAAAGAATTAAAAAACCTTTTTGTGCTTTTACCTGGTGTCCTGGACGTTTGTCTATCGGGTGATAGGAGCGACAGCGCCCTCTACTGTCACACTACTCACGGTTGTGTCCAGTTGTATATGTCATACATGTGGCTTAAAGTGACTAGGTGATGTGTGGTTATGCCACTTGTTATGCAGAAAACTAAAAGACTCTGAGAGGAGATCATGGTGGTGTGCAGCACCACAGTCCCCACATATTCCTGCATGAATATATACATATACCACACTTCAAAGAACACAGTAAAACACCACATAACATTCTGATTAAGGTCACAGGGGTCCAGATCCCATTCCAGAAACATTAGATGTAAACTGGACGTGGCACTGGCCCACTGCAGTGCTTTGAACCATAATTGAAATGACATTTTCAAAAGTTGTCCAACCACCCATTTTATAAAGACATTTCCTTAAACTGCCTTTTCATTGTGGGTTTAGAGGAAACTAGAGCATCAGATAGAAGATAAGAACCAACCGTGGATGGGATGTCCATCGCAGAGCACACTCATGCACATTCCAATGCTTTGGGGCAACTCAGAATGACAATTTAACACAACACGTTGTGATGGACGGCCGACAGCTCAACCTGGCCAGGACGCTCCAAGAAGGAAAAGATGGGGGAAGGCAATGACCTTTGGACACTGCCTCCCCCAAGACACTAAATGGCAGCTACACTGGAGTATAGCAGTGCCCCGGATTCCTGCAGGGCATCCTGGGACTTGGAGTTCGGTTTCACAGCTCTGTTGGGTGCCATGGGTGCCACCAGGGAGAGCTGTCGAAGGACCAGGGGAGTCATACTTTTCCCTATAGCCCGGAAGTACTAATGGATAACGTGGACAGGAGCCCCAAAGTACTTCTGGGCTGACTAAAGAATTTGAGTTCTCCATCTGACCTGGAAGTGCTGGCAAGTCACGTGGAAGGAAGAACAGAAGCACTTCCAGGTCGGGCACTATGTAAAGGACTGCTGAGGACCCAGCAGGTGAGCCGGAGTCGGGAGGTGTATGACAGAGCTGGGAAGTGTGGAGGAGAATATTGTATTGATTTATTGTTGGTTTATTTGTTTATGGTGGCTGGAGTGCTTAAAAGTCACTTTGAAAAAGAAAAAATAATTAAAAGATCTTCTTCGTGTCTGTATCTGTCTGTTGGGTTTAAGGGGTGACAGCGACCCTTTGCGTTCTTACAGCGTACATGTATGTAAGAGAAAACTGCACTAGTGAAGGAAAGCTCACCAGAAGACAGTAAGAACATGCAAAGTCCACATCAGTAATGAGGCCAGTAATCAAACACAGGCAACTAAAAGCCAACGTGATGCACCTCATCATACACAATAAAAACAGTCCAAATGTCCATATTTGTGCTGAGAAGTGCTGATGCTAACCACAGCGCCACTTAAGGTGCCACTAGCTTCTGTAAATGCAAGTTTACGAATTGTGAGGTGGAAGTCATTTGATTAAAGTGACCATTGCATTTAAACTCATTTAATGAACTTGCGCAGCATTTTTTCTCATTTTGCTTGAAAACGACTACAGTCATATAAATAATGTAAAACATTTCTTCTTTCCTTGCAAAGACTAGAAAGAGCTCTTCGATAAAAATTGATCTCGGTGACATTTGAGACCTCGGCTTTGAGAGCAGCCCTGTTCGGCTCACATTAAGTCGTCCCGTTTGAAAGAACTCGAGAATGTTGTGAGCTTCTTGAATGCCAGGGCTCTGTGAAATGAAGATGAAGAGAATCAATCTTGAAAATGAGATAAGATTTTGATTTGCGCTCCCTCCTTGCCTCCCCCAGCCCTGTTAATTCAGAGAAACCATTTATATAATGAGAAGAAATTGATTTTTTAGCAGGGAAAAGTCTTCCTATTGCACATTACACCAGTTAATCTTCTTATACTAATTAAAATCCTCAAGGAAAGAAAAAAGAAAATCAGCATCCAGGTGTTGATTGGTTGTCACCACGAGGCAGTGACCAGATTACTTCGACTTTGCTAATGGATGTCACCAGACCACCTGTTTAAGCCCCTAGTTCTCCACTTACATTAGGCCGATGGTAACACGGCTACAAGAGAATGGGGCTCATTCATCCACACAGAAGTGAGCTTCTTCTCATGAATTAATTCACTCAGGCCTGTTCTTAACATGATATCAGCTAAAATGAATGACAAAGGCAATTTTCGTTATCATTTCAAATGGAATTTTAAAAGAGCTTTCACAAGGCATCCCAAAGCCACCCCAGTTCTGACTGAGATCAACACAAACCGACCCTTCGTATCACTTGGGCTTTGTGTCTGTTTGCAGGATTTACAGTCAGGAAACGATATGCAGAGATGGGTTTGTTGCTCAAAGGTAATTACTTACAAAAGACCAATTACCTCCCTCTAATTGTAATGGAATTACTTTACTCATTACTTCCTAGGAAAAGTAATTACTTTATGACTTATAATCCCAAATTCCAAAAACGTTAGGACAGTATGAATAATCGCTAATAAAAGAGTATTACTTTGACTTGTATTCAAACCAACAGAGCATAAAGACAAGGGATTTCATGTTTGATCTAATCAGTTGCATTGCTTTTTGAAGATATTTATTCTGTGACTGCAACCCATTCCAAAAAAATTGCAATGGGGTAATTTAGGACAAATAATAATGTCAGTCGGTCCTTTATTAACGCACTTAGTCCTGAACAGGGTCAAAGGAGGCTGCTGGAGCCCATCCCAGCTAGCATAGGGAGTAAGGCAGGAACAAACCCCAGACAGGGTGCCAGTCCACACACACACATAGACACAATTTGGGATCGGCAAGTCACCTAACCTGCACGTCCCCCAGAGCTTAGAGGCAAGGAAGCTACTTCCCAGAACAGAACTTAACCCTAATTTAAAACCTACAGGGCCAGGGGAGCCTGGAGGATGAGGATCTAGCATCACGTTACCCAGGGCCCAACCTGACTCCAAAGCCCACAAGGCCACATGGGAGGCTAGGGAAAGACAGCAAATGAGCTAATAACTCTAAAGACCCTACGCACCATCTGTAACTAGATATGGCCCATACAATAATACCAAAAGCACCTGCTGGGTTAAGAGGCAATGGCTCTGAGTTTGGATGGAGAGTACTTCTTTCTCCCTTTCCAGGGAATCTCCTGTGCATTCCAGAGTGACTTTGGGAATGGAGTTTACCTCACAAAAAAACTTACCTACACGGACACGGGGAGAACATGCAAACTCCACACATGTGCTGCCCTAATAACGATGTGACAAGATGAAATGTCAAGGTGATGTGAAACAGGCGAGGCCATCGTGTTCTAGTACTTGTATATAAGGAGTCTCCGAAAAAGTCTAAGGATGGGTCACGGCCTGCCAACTTGCCAACAGACCATCCAAAGACAAACCCACTAGAGTGTGCAAGATAACGAATCAAGAAATCCAGTCAAGCCTCGGTGCATAAAACGACTTCTGATTATGCACGATCTCTGATGTGCTTTGTGAGTTCTAGAATCTTCAACCATTTTGTTTTTTGACTTTGCCAGTGGATTGCATATTGGGACACTGTTTGTTTGGATTTCTGTACTGTTTTAGACAGCTCCTTTTGCCTTCATGGTGCTTCATTCTTGTTCAAGAGCATTTTTTTGACAAAATAAACCTTTTTATTTTTTTAAAGATCCTCTGTTTGCCAGGGTTTGATGGTATAACTTTCCTCTAGTGGGCATATTGGACAATGTAGTGCTTTAAGTCCACAGAAGTTCTCCGCACTTGTGACCTATGAAAGGGATAGATGGAGATTTGGCAGTTAGGCCAGTTTCTTATTGAAAGTTTTCCATTTGTTTATAGTTTGATATATAAACAAATAAAGACCAGAACAAGACTGCAAACAAGATTCAAAGGCAGAAGTGTTCCGAGAAGCACAGTACCCTCAATAATCATGAAATGTAAGATGTCCGTCCAAACTTAGTGACTGGACAAGAAGGGCAGCCATCTCACCAGCACTCCATCAATCAGATGGAAGCCACTCTTGAGTAAAAGGCTCATGCCAGCCCACTTGGAGTTTACCAAACTGCATCTGAAGGACTCTAAGAGCCTGAGGGAAATGATTCTCTGGTCTTAGGAGACAAAAATTTTACTTTTTGAGCAGAACTCCCTAATACCATCTCTATGGTAAAGCATGGTGGTGGCAGCATCATGTTATGGAGATGCAGGGTCAGGCAGACTGATCAGAACTGAGGGATGAATGAATGTAGCCAAATACAGAGACGTCCATGAAGAAAACCTACTTAACAGTGCATGCAACCTCAGACTGGGGCAACAGCCAAGACAACGCTCAAGTGGCTAGACTGTTCTTGAGAGGCCCAGCCAAAGCTCAGACTTGAACCCCATAGAACACGTGTGGAGAGACCTGAAGATGGTAGTTTACAGACATTTATCATCCGATCTAATGGACCTTTAATGAACCTGCCAGGAGGAATGGGGTTAAGCCATCCAAATCCAGTTGTGCAAAGCTTGTAGAGACTTACCCGGGAAGAATTAAAGCTGTAAGTGCTGACAAAGAGGCTTCCTTAAAGTACTGAATTAACGGTCTGAATAGTTCTGTGAATGAAAATTTTCAGTTTTTGATTTTTATGAAATTTAGAAACCCTTCTGAATTTTTTTTTTAACTTAATCAATATTGATTATTGAGTGTAGATTGATGGGCAAAAGTGGCAAATTTACCCATTGCATGACTTTTCCTTGCAAAGACAACACATCTGTAGTCTCCAGCCCCCTTATACTCTGTGGACTGTGTGTTTCTGCTGATTAATGAGGATAGAGCTGGAAAAAAATATGCATAAGTAATGCTTCAGAGCTGGATGGAATTAGCCCCGGGGTGCTGAAAACATGTGCCAGCCAGCTCTGCAGGGGTCCTTCAGCACCTGTTCTCCCTTTCCCTGAATTTGCAGATGGTTCCCCAGCTCTGTAAAACATTCTGTGTTGTCCCAGTGCCAAAGGAGGGTCATTCCAGTGATCCCAAGGATTTCAGACCAGTTCGTCTTACTTCATACATCATGAAGACCTTTGAGAGGCTGCTCCTAAAACAGCTATGGCCCCTGTTGTCAAAACATCTGGACCCTCTACAGTTTGCCTGTCAGGCACATATTGGTGTGGAGGATGCCCCCATCTAGATGCTCCACAGAGCCTACTTGGACAAAGCCGGCATGATAGTCAGGATAATGGTCTTTGACTTTTCCAGATCCTTTAACACCATTCTGCCTCATCAACTGGTTAAAAAGCTCATGAGCTTTGAATCTTGATGATCCCATGATCTCCTGGATCACTGACCACCTGACCAACAGACACCAGTTTGTAAGACTGAGGGACTGTGCGTCAAAAATGGTGGTGTGTAACACAGGAGCACCTCAGGGAACAGTCCTGTCTCCCTCTACACAACAGACTTCGAGAACAATACCAGCACTTGCCATCTACACAAACTTTCAAATGACTGCTCCACCATGGGCTGGATTAATAATGGAGATGAGCCAGAGTACAGGAAAGTCGTGGAGGACTTTGTCATGTGGTGAGGGGACAACAATCTGTAACTCAACAGTAGCAAGACAACAAGAACTGGTGGTGGAGTTCCAATGTGCCAAGAGGCCAATGAGACCAGTCTTCATTCAGGGGAGGATGTGGAAGTGGTGCAGAGCTACATGTCCATGGGGTTGTCACATAAACAACAAACTGGACTGGTCTGACAAAACAGCAGTGCTGTATAAGTAAAGCCTGAGCGAACTGAACTTCCTAATGTGGGTCAGGTCGTTTGATGTGGGCAGCAAGCTGCTGGAAATGTTCTACCAGTCCATAATAGCCAGTGTGGTGTTCCATGCTGCCGTCTCCTGGGGAAACAACCTGAGCACAAAAACACAAATCCTGATCACAAACTTATCAGGAAAGCCTTCTACATTATAGGAGAAAGCCTGGACACACTGGAAATTGTTGTAAAAAAGAGGATGGTGGCAAAATTGGATTCCATCATGAAATTGGATTCCATCATGAAAACTCTCCTCCATCCCCTTCATGAGGTGCTGTCTTGGAGCACAGCCACAGGCTCATTCCACAATGGTATGCCAAGAAGCACCTTTGGGGAGTCTTTTCTGGCAATTGAGTGCTTTCATCTGAATTTCCCCTTGGGATTAATAAAGTTTATCTAATCTAATCCTAATAATCACTTAAAATTCAATCTACTGTACAACACAATGAAGTGTGCAGAAAGTGAAGGTGTCTGAATACTTTCTAAACTCAGAATACATATATTCTTAGGTCTGAGTCGCAATCTGATTTTTTGGGTGGTTTACCTACCAGGTAATGCTTGACGTCCAAGGTCTGATCCTCGTAAAGGGATGCAAAAGTGCGAATACTTGATTGGCCTCAATAATGGCAAAATACATGTTTTGTACTCTTTGTATTATTTGGTAAATACCGTATTTTTATAGTATTTACAGTGGGTATAGAAAAGAATCACCCCCTTTGAAATATTCCCTTTTCTTGCATTACAGCCTTAAATGAGAACACATAAACTAATATTTTTTCCAGCTTTATTTACTCAATGAAATCTATAACATAGATGTGAAAGCTATCACAGCTACAATTCAGAAGAATTTAAAAAAATAAAAAACAAGAAATACTGAGATTAATAAAGGATCACCCCCCTCCTAAACAATATTTGTAAATTCAATCAGGTGTAAGTAACCACCATTTCCATTGCAGACCATGGTTACTGGCTTCAACTGTGATCAGTTGTAATCAGTGTGATTGGTGAAGCATAAAAACAACTGTTCCTGGAGCATTCCCTTGCTTGGTTGTGCAACTGACAGCAAACAACTGACTATGAGTGCCAAGCCACTTTCAAGATCTCAGGGATAGAGTTGTGGACAGACATAAGGCAGGAGATGGATACAAAAAAATGTCAAAGGCTTTATCAATCCCAAGGAGCACAGTGAAGTCCATAATAAAGAAGTGGTAAGTGTTTGGTAGTACTAGGATATATATCTACTCTATATATATAAAATCCTAAGCCTAAAAGTGCAACGATTTTGTGCAACGATTTTATGTGACTTTTTATGTCATGTTTTTTGTCACGCTTTAAACCAGGCTTATTTTAAAACCTACACATATATCTTTGGTATCATTCTTTTCAGAATTTAACGAACTTTAATGTGATGTTGTTAGATTTTCAGATTCTTATTCAGTTTTTAAATTATAAACTAAAAAATATCAAGAACTCACGTCCCACGAGATGAGAGTTTGTGCCAAGAGATTTAACCACACCGGGGGCCGGAAATAAAAGACAAAGAGTAGATGACAAAGACAGCTGCTGTACAGGCTTTTAAATGTTCGAAGTGCTGCGCGAGATACAGATCATGCGGCACGGCAGCAGCAGCAGCAAGCCAGCAGCTGATCAAGCCGCATCACTATTTAAGAGGGGGTTTCAGAGGAGCGACCGCATCTCCTTGGGGTGCATTCAGCACCCCTCCTCACAACATGAGTGGCAGAGACACAAAGTGGCTGGCATGTAGCGCAGAAAAGGGGGGTTGGCAAGCGAAGTGAAAAGGGGGTAAGCCCCCTAGTGTGTGTATATATATATATATATATATATATATATATATATATATATATATATATACATACACAGTCATATGAAAAATTCTTGGGATATTTGTTTTTCATTGGCTGACTTTTCAAAGTAGCAACTTCCTTTTAATATATGGCATGCCTTATGGAAACCATAGTATTTCAGCAGTGACATTAAGTTTATCGGATTAACAGAAAATATGCAATATGCATCATAACAAAATTAGACAGGTGCATAAATTTGGGCACCCCAACAGAGATATTACATCAATACTTAGTTGAGCCTCCTTTTGCAAATATAACAGGCTCTAGAGGCCTCCTATAGCCTTTGATGAGTGTCTGGATTCTGGATGGAGGTATTTTTGACCATTCTTCCATATAAAATCTCTCCAGTTCAGTTAAATTTGATGGCTGCCAAGCATGGACAGCCTGCTTCAAATCATCCCATAGATTTTCGATGATATTCAAGTCAGGGAACTGTGAAGGCCATTCCAGAACATTGTATTTCTCCCTCTGCATGAATGCCTTTGTAGATTTCGAACTGTGTTTTGGGTCATTGTCTTGTTGGAATATCCAACCCCTGCATAACTTCAACTTTGTGACTGATCCTTGAATATTATCCTGAAGAATTTGTTGATATTGAGTTGAATTCATCTGACCCTCGACATTAACAACGGCCCCAGTCCTTGAACTAGCCACACAGCCCCACAGCATGATGGTACCTCCACCAAATTTGACAGTAGGTAGCAGGTGTTTTTCTTGGAATGCGGTGTTCTTCTTCTGCCATGCAAAGCACTTTTTGTTATGACCAAATAACTCAATTTTTGTCTCATCAGGCCAAAGCACTTTGTTCCAAAATGAATCTGGCTTGTCTAAATGAGCATTTGCATACAACAAGCGACTCTGTTTGTGGCGTGAGTGCAGAAAGGGCTTCTTTCTCATCACCCTGCCATACAGATAGATGTTCTTAGTGCAAATTGCGCTGAATTGTAGAACAATGTACAGATACATCATCTGCACCAAGATGTTCTTGCAGGTCTTTGGAGGTGATCTGTGGGTTGTCTGTAACCATTTTCACAATCCTGCGCGTATGCCGCTCCTGTATTTTTCTTGGCCTGCCAGACCTGGTTTAACAGCAACTGTGCCTGTGGCCTTCCATTACATTCCTTACAGTTGAAACTAACAGTTTAAACCTCTGAGATAGCTTTTTGTAGCCTTCCCCTAAACCATGATACTGAACAGTCTTTGTTTTCAGATCTTTTGAGAGTTTCTTTGAGGATCCCATGCTGTCACTCTTCAGAGGAGAGTTAAAGGGAAGCACAACTTGCAATTGACCACCTTAAATACCTTTTCTCATGATTGGACACACCTGTCTATGAAGTTCAAGGCTTAACGAGCTAATCCAACCAATTTGGTGTTGCAAGTAATCAGTATTGAGCAGTTACATGCATTCAAATCAGCAAAATTACAAGGGGATCCAAATTTTTGCACAGCCAGTTTTTCACATTTAATTTAATTTCATACAACTAAATACTGCTTCACTAAAAATCTTTGTTTGGAAAACACCCCAATACTCAGATGCTCCTAGGAAATGAAAGACATACCACTGTTATCTTTTTTGTTGAAAGTAGAGGAAATTATTATGCAGGTTGAGAAGGGTTCCCAAACTTTTTCATATGACTATATATATATATATATATATATATGAATGGAAGAGAAGGTCTGTGATACGGTTTGCATATTTGCAGTTGGAGATCCACAAAGGGAGAACAAAACGAATCACGTATCATAAAATAGTTTTATTCCTGAGCTTTCAACCCCTATCAGGGGTCTTCATCAGAGGATAATGCTTAGACTTACAAGAATCAAAGGCAATATATAGCATCACATTCAGTATTGGGGGGGGGGGGGGGGGTGGCAGTGACTAAGTCAGTATGATCAAGGGGGGGGGGGGGTGTATCGTTTAATTAAAGTGCATATGTCCTTCTTAAGTTGGCATATGCTGGGTTTATGTCAAAGTGTCTGTTGATGGCGTTTTCATCTGATAGCCAAGACTCGGCCAACTCTCTGGCGCTTTTTGTACTGGCCTTAAATTTTACTTTTACGTTGTCCCAGTTGAATGTGTGTCCTGTCGATTTAGTATGTGCATATATCAAAGATAATGCGTCCTTTCTTCTGACGGCGTTGCGATGTTCCTGTACCCGTGTTGAGATTTTTCTGCGTATGGTCCTGTTTAATGCTAAAAACAAGAAATCGACAGCCGAAACACGAAACGCAGTTTATAGTATTCCATGCAATTCTTGCTCAGCTGTATACATAGGACAAACGTCAAAAAAAATCTCAACACGGGTTGAAAGCTCAGGAATAAAACTATTTTATGATACGTGATTCGTTTTGTTCTCCCTTTGTGGATCTCCAACTGCAAATATATATATATATATATATTATATATATATATATATATATATTAATTTCCCATTGGGATTAATAAAGTATCTATCTATCTATCTATCTATATATATATATATATATATATATATATATATATATATATATATATATATATATATATATATATTAGTGATGTACTTGCTTCATTTTATCTAATTTTTTAAATTGTAAAATTAGAATTCTGCGGTGGGCTGGCACCCTGCCCGGTGTTTGTTTCCTGCCTTGCGCCCTGTGTTGGCTGGGATTGGCTCCAGCAGATCCCCGTGACCCTGTAGTTAGGATATAGCGGGTTGGATGATGGATGGATGGAAATTAAAACTGAACTTTATGAGTATAAATTGAATTATAGTGAATGGAGTGTGTCACATGTTCCCTGGGAAACACTGTTAATCAGGACATTGACAATTGCCAAGAAAGTTATTCTCCAGCCACTTCCCCGACCAGCCATTAGGACAGCAATGTCACTCACAATGTCATTCAGGCAGCTCTATAAAAACAGTCACTGTCTCCAGGGAGACTAGAAACAATAAAAACAATGCAATTTGGTTGATAAGTTATTGTCTGGGTCCTTTTGTGGTCGGTGACAGAACTCAGTTACAATAGAAAAAAGAAGACAAAAGGTGACGGAGTGCAAGGTTTGTTTTCCCTGCTGAACTATTTGTTTTAAAAAGCTCCTGTGTTAGACAGGCCATTTATTAAGCATCGCATTTGGCTGGCGATGGTCCTGTGGGGGCAATGCCAAGATACATTGGTACTGCCAGTCCAAAGCCATGGATTCTCCATTTTTCCCATGCACTTAAACGAATTTAAAGCAATTCATAATAAGATGACCATTAAACAACATACACACTGTAGAAGTCCAAACATACCCAAATAATTTTCTTGTTCCTGCAGTCCTTCTTTTGCCAATAAAGCTGTTTAATGAAGATAATGATGACAACATTTCTCCTTTACTGCCCAGAAGGAGAGTGCTTACTGCACACCTGTTCTGTAATTTAGACTTTGCTACATTTAACAATGTCAGAAACTAAAGGACATAAGCATAAAGACAGAGCACAGAAGCAGCATCTGCCACATTCTAATGAAGCGCATTCTGAGGCTGTGGACGCCTCCAATTCCAAAGCCCAACTTAAATAGTGACATGGACATTATGTTAGAAGTACCCATGTCTAGAAAAAACAAGAAGGTAAAAGACAAATGTGCTTTTAATACTTTGCTGTCATAACAACATCAGCTGCAGGGAATTAGAAAACAAAATACTGAAAGGAAGAATGAAAGACGCAGAACACAAAAGGCAAAGCATCAGAAGTGTAGCGTTTCTGGGCCTGGCTACAGTACTGCTGAAGCCCCCTCTTGCCCCCTCTCTGTTATGCTGGGCCCACTGCCTAAAGCTGACAGCCCCCTAGTGACCAAGCCTGCTATGCTGGCCATAAGTGCAAGAGAAACTGCACGACCAGTCAACATTAACTTTGTTTTTGTCAAAAATCACAATTCAATTCAGCAATCACAACAAAAGGGATGAATTGGGTCCAGTTGCTCTAACCAGTTCAATTTTCAGTTTATTTTGGTATAGCGCTCTTCAATGAGTGGAGGCTCAGGGCGCTGTTCTGTACCAATTAATAATTACATAATGACTACACATAAAGACACAGACTGGTCCATTCAAACAGAAAAACAAAGTGGTTTGAAACTGATTGACATAAATGGAACTCAACAATATCTGTCCATGAAGTAATTATTAAACTGGTTAGCTGAAAACAGGGGCGAGGAAAACAAAAACCCCAGTGCATCGAGCTGATCACGTAGCGTATCCCGTCCCTTTAAGATTCAGCCCAGGGTGCCGAGGTTTCTCTGCCTGTCATGCCAAATGGAGGCACTGAAAATGTGAAGCAAGCTCATAATTTATTTAAGGTGTTCTTCATTTTAGCTACAGTTTGCCTTTAGTCCCCTTCACTTTTGGAAAACTGTCTACCAAAATGCACGTTTGAGCTGTGACTAGAAAAGAAACAGTCAAAGGACAACCAAAAAGCACAAGTCGAAAACAGGCAGACAGGCAGTTGTTGCCAGCAAGTCAAAGCGTAGACTAACATCTGACCCAAACATTTCAAATGCAAACCCCCAAGGACTTTCAGAATTCTGCTCCAGTCCCCATAATATAAAGCCTATTTTTAAAAGGGGAGTAGATGGAAAAAAACATCTTTACATGTAAAAGCAGTGAACCCCAAGTGAGCTTCAAGTCTGACTCAAGCCACTTGTTTGTCTCTGTTCTGAATTGTAATCCCTTTTAATTTTATCAGGTGTTCTCACAATTCAACTAAAAAGCTTACTGTGAGGTCTACTTTGTAGTATTGAGTGTGCCCAGCAGGGGGTGCTCCAGCTCCCCAAACACCCGACACCGGCACAAGTACAGGAACAGGCAAGGCTTTTATTAAAGGGTGGGAAACGCTTTTCTTTCGTTTCCCCAACCAATGCAGAGTATACAGCACAGCAGTAACCACACATCAATGTTTTTTCTTCTTCTTCTCTTCTGTTCCTTCCGCCTCCACTCTTCCTCAGGTTAGTATCGTCCTCTCCCTCCCGACTCTAGCTCCCAAAATGAAGGCAGGCGGCTCCTTTGAAGTGATCCTCAAAAGTACATCTTGTGTCCCTAAGGCTTGGCACTTCCAGGTAGGGCTCCCCAGTCCCCGCAGGACCTCCTGGTAGCACCCATGGCCCCCAACAGGGTTGAGTCACGGAACTCCAATTCCCATGAAGCCCTGTGGGAAACTGTAGTGCTACTGCAACCCAGGGGGACTGCCATCTAGAGGTGAGATAATCCCCTGTGAACGTTCGTCCCACACCCTGGTCCTTCCAGGGTGAAGGTGTCCTGGCCAGTCAAGGGTGCCAGCCGTTCCTCACGTGAGAAATTTGAGAATGGAGTCTGCTCTGCTCAAAGACTAAATTAAATGAATGCCCTCAGCTGGTCAGAGTGGGACGTGGCCTTCAGCCCCCCTGTGTTCTTTCTGGTGTTGACTAGAACTGCACACTCCAGGTATGGCTGCACTATCCCCATAACACAGTCTGACTGCGATGTATTTGATTCTTGTTAAGCACATTTTATGATATCACCAGAGATTTTATTTGCCTTTTTCATCAATTTTGCACAAGATGGTAATGTGGTGTTAACACAAATCAGTTTCCAAAATTTGCTTTTTGCATGTGAATCTTGTCCATCTGCATGCAGGCAAAAAGTGCAATAATTATCAGTAACAGATGTGCTTGTCTAGTCTTATTGATAGCCATTGTCCTTTTTGCCTGCATGGAGCACCTTACACTTCTGAACATCATACCACATTTCCCAAGTGCCTGCTCATTTTCTGATGATTATCCAGGTCTGATTGAATTTATTTATAGCCTCTTCAGTATTTGGTATCCTCACCAGTTTGTCGTCTTCACTCACTATGCCTGAGTTCATGTCATGAATATATAACACAAGAGTACCAGTCTTCACAGAGGTGACTCCATGCCATGCGGAGAGCACTCTCCTCTTATCTCTAGCCTTTGTCTTCTCACAGTTGGCTTTTGTGAGGTAGACCTCATGCTAACGCCTTTTATGTTCTAGAAATAAAGCTTTAAAACTGGCTGTTCAGCAGGTGGCACGCAGAGCCAGCATTAACACAAAAAGCGAGAATGTGATGGCGGGATCTTCATTTCAGTAATGTCACAATAACCAGTACAGGGGCTGCTGCTCTTGTAAATTTATATAAATGATTTACGTACAAATGTAAGGGAAAATTTGCACGTAATAATAAATTAGGTAGAGACAATGAAGTCAGCAAAATTTCTACAGATTGATATTAAAAAACTGCAGACTTAGGCAGATATGACAGATGAAGATTAATGTAAATAAATAGCCTATTTTACATATGGGAGTATAAAATGCAATTATACAATTGGGGCTCTTTTTGGGCAAACTGTTTTATTTTTATTTCATTACCAGTTTCAAGCCCTAACATGTGAAAAATAATATAACAAGTGAAATAATAATTGTGGGTTTACACTCAAGCACCTCTTATTTTTCCTCTGTGCATCAGTGTTCTGTCTCTTACCTACACTCCTGATAACTCACATACTGCAATTTGTAGTGTCACACACGTGAACATGGGAGCCAGCTACATGGACCAAAAGAAGGGAATTCCATGCCAGGCCGGGGGGGTGACGGGGTGCACCAAACCTTCTTCTTTTATCGCTGAAGACCAAACACCAGAAATTGTGCCCAAGTCCAAAGACGTCGCTTTCAGTTCCAGCACGAAGATGCCACTTTCATGTTATGCCCCCGACGATGTCACTTCCCATTACCAACCTTAAAAGCCCACCACCTTCCCTACATTGATCAGTTCTGTTCTGGACTCAACACTGTACTTATTGTGCTTGTTATTGTGTCTTTTGCAGCCAGGGTGCCAGTATACGGGTGGCTCCCCAAACCTTTTTCATGTGTTGAGGCTTTTATTTCACAATAGATAAACACTTGGATTATAGAAACAGGAGATGTCGTTCAATTCACTTTCACTCGACTTATTCTGGTTAGGGTCACCAAGCCATTCTATCCACTCCTCTGAATTCCATTGTTGCCCAGTTTTACCATAACGAAAAAGAAAATCTAGCCATTCAGAATTTCTTCCCGTAAAAGGAAATATTGGCCCACCTGGCAGTCGCTGTTTCAGCCAAGGTTACTTGGTGCCAGGAGTGAACTTAGACAAACCAGTAAAATTTTCGAGATTTGAGCTCTAGCACATGACAGTAAAATGTCTAAAGCCCAGGGTCAACTCGATACAGAGTGGGTCATAAAAGTGGTACTGTTATGCCTTAAGAAAAAGGCAAAGAGAGAAGAAAAGTAAGGCAGAAACCAAACAAAGTCTGCAACCAAAACATCAGCCATATCTTTTAATAAAACCTAAATCAAAAGCCAAAAAGCGTAATTGAGGATAAAAAAACTACATAATGCACTAGTAAGACCACATCTGGAGTACTGAGTGCTGTTCTGGTCACCTTGCTACAGAAAAGACACAGCAATGCAGAGGAGAGCAGCCAGGTGCATCCCAGGACCGAAGCACATGGGGACCTAATCCAGGTCCAGTGGCATAGCTAGGGGTGGGCGGAGGGGACGGTCCGCCCCAGGCAGCACATTTTTGGGGGCGGCATTATTGGCTGTAAGGCTCAGTATAATTCGTGTGCAAGCAGCAGGGTTCGGAAAATATCACTCATGAATGAAAAAAGTAAAATTCTCTGATTTGTATCCACAAATGCTTCAAAAATAATGTTCAGACTGTCCTTCTGTGACGGCATCAGATACAGCAGTTGAAATTTATGAGGCAATAACAAAAATAAACATAAACATTACACAGATAATCATTTCTAGCAAGATAAACAACTAATTTACAATTTAAAATTTTGTTTCGTTATCAATCCGAATGCGTTCTTGCTCTGCGCAGAAAATACCCCCACCTATCACTTGTACACTACACAGGTTCTGGTTTTTGCAGCGTAATTATAATCTATACATATTAATAAAGCTGTCAAATAATGGAAAGAGTACGCGACACGTCTTTCCCCCTTATTCTTGGCTCATCAGGCGTACAGACTCACTGCACTCGCTTACGGTAATCGAACTTCGGAGATCAGCGCTAGATGGGCTTCGCAGCGGTGAAGTATTGCTTTTAAATTTTAATTAAGAAGAAAAGAAAACCTTTTTAAATTAAGTCTTAAAAAGACGTGTAAAGATATTGACAATAGGCTACGCAAACCCACCAAGAAATGCAATCGTTTAAATCAAGGCGCGAGTCGAAAAACACCATCCCATAATATTAGTTAACGATTAACACATTTCTATATGTATTGTAAGCATACAATACAACTGATAATATGTTGCGCTTATTTATCTGGTGTACCGACATTTTTGCGCGTTTAACGTCTGAAATCTAACGTGGTTTGTGCCCTTCAGAATGAAAACAGTTTGCATTTACCTTTTTAATAAAAGGCAAGCTTTTAAGCCTGGGAAATCACCCCGTAAATGCACACATTTAATTGCACGTGTTAATATGTATGCTTACACAGAATTTTTATTTTTATTTTTTCTTTCTTCAGTAATATTTAATCTCCTTAAAGAAAAATAACATATGCATTTTACTTTTTTTGTATCTCTTTAGTAATATTTTAGTGTAAAAGGATAACCAGTATTTAAACCTTTTATGTTACTTTATAAATTTATTTTACACAATGTTGAAAAATTAATAAGAAAGCTACATATTTTGGCAGCTGCTGCTTTAATTTTCAATGAAATGAAAAAAGCTCTCCAAGAGAAAACGTCAATGAAGAAGAAACAGTTTGCACTATCTAAAAATCAGAAACCCTCATTTATAAAGGTTTGCTGCAGATGACTTAACTGAAAATAAATGAATAGTTCCTATGTGTATAATACATATTTATCTATTTTACTTATGCCTTTATTCCAGCAACTTACAACATCTGAGGTACAATTTGTTACATTACTTTTGTTTTTTGCAGCACAGGCAGGTGAAGTGACTTTCTCAGGGTCACACAGTGGTGTCAGTACCAGGATTTGAACTGACAAGCTCCGGGTTTGCTGAAATATTACTGAACAAAGAAAAAAAACGAAAACGGGCAAATGGGCCTATGCATACAGATGTCCATCCGTCCATTATCCAACCTGCTATATCCTAAATACAGGAGCCAATAAGTACATATGTTTATATACAGTATATATATATAATATACATGTCAATGTATGTATATATGTATTTCTATATTTATATGTATATATATGTAGATATGTAAATTTGTATATGTATATATATGTGTATATGTGGATGTGTATATGTATATATATGTATATGTAGATATGTGTATATGTATATATATGTATATATGTTTATGTATATATATGGTTACATAACCTCTTTAACACACTACTTCTCCGCTGCGAAGCGCAGGTATTTTGCTATAGATATATATATATATAGATATATATATATATATGTAAGCTTATAAGTACTGCCTTACTTCTCTTTAAGAAAGGAAGATGTAATGATACTTGATTTAAACGATTCCATGTCTTGCTGGGTTTGCGTAGCTTATTGTCAATATCTTTACACCTGTTTTTAAGACTTATTAACTGAAATGGGCTTTCACGAAAAAAGTTAGGGCTTTGCTACAGGATACACCCTCCACAAGTTAAGCAAGTAAAAATAAAATATATATTTCTGTTTTATTTAAACCTTTTAAGTTCGTATGCATAGCCCCATTTGGCTGTTTCAGTTTTTTTTTTCTTTCTTCAGTAATATTTAATCTCCTTAAAGAAAAATAACATATGCATTTTACTTTTTTTGTATCTCTTTAGTAATATTTTAGTGTAAAAGGATAACCAGTATTTAAACCTTTTATGTTACTTTATAAATTTATTTTACACAATGTTAAAAAATTAATAAGAAAGCTACATATTTTGGCAGCTGCTACTTTAATTTTCAATGAAATGAAAAAAGCTCTCCAAGAGAAAACGTCAATGAAGAAGAAACAGTTTGCACTATCTAAAAAGGAGAAACTCTCATTTATAAAGGTTTGCTGCAGATGACTTAACTGAAAATAAATGAATAGTTCCTATGTTTATAATACATATTTATCTATTTTACTTATGCCTTTATTCCAGCAACTTGCAACATCTGAGGTACAATTTGTTACATTACTTTTGTTTTTTGCAGCACAGGCAGGTGAAGTGACTTCCTCAGGGTCACACAGTGGTGTCAGTACCAGGATTTGAACTGAGAAGCTCCGGGTTTACTGAAATATTACTGAACAAAGAAAAAAAACGAAAAAGGGCAAATTCGGCTATGCATACAGATGTCCATCCGTCCATTATCCAACCCGCTATATCCTAAATACAGGAGCCAATAAGTAGATATGTTTATATACAGTATATATATATAATATACATGTCAATGTATGTATATATGTATTTCTATATTTATATGTATATATATGTAGATATGTAAATTTGTATATGTATATATATATATGTATATGTAGATATGTGTATATGTAGATATGTATATATATGTATATATGTTTATGTATATATATGGTTACATAACCTCTTTAACACACTACTTCTCCGCTGCAAAGCGCGGGTATTTTGCTAGTAAACTAATAATTAGAACATGGCTTATCAGTGCGTCTATACTATATTCTTGTCTAGTTGATGCTCATAAATAATTACATGTGAAGAATTATTGCCGTTTCTCTATATGTGAAAAAATCTATGCAAAATTTATCTTAAATTTTCTCTATACATCATTTTAATCTTCTATTTAAATATGTTGGAGGGCGGCAAATTGAAGCACCGCCCCGCCCCAAGTGGCACAAACTCGAGCTACGCCACTGTCCAGGTCTTCAGAATGCTCAAAGACATTGATAAAGCAGATACAGCAGAATTCTTTCAACTTAATAGTGAGTTAAGTTACTCGAGATACTCGAGGACATCAGTGGAAATTAAGAGGACGTGAATTTAGGAGTGAAACCAAGAAGCCTTTCTTTACACAAAATGTTGTGGGACTCTGGAACAAACTACTGAGCAATGGAGTTAAAGCAGCAACCTTGACAACTTCTAAGAAGAATCTGGATGAGATATTGGGGTAGGTTATCTACTAGCTAAATAAATGGGCTTGATGGACTGAAAGGTCTCCCCTCGTTTCTCAAATTTCTTATGTTTCTAAAAGCAAGAAGTCCGGTAGGTCAAAAGATCAAAAAGCATAGCACTACCTACTTAAAACATTTCACCCAGTTCTTGGATGACCTAGAAGTGCATGGTGGTAATCTTTTATATTGCTGTTCTACTGATGTCACAAGCCATGACCTCCGAGCCGATAGCCATAGTGTAGCAACTCCATAACAACTGCACCATGAAATGACAGGATCTAAAAGAGCTTTTCAGTTGACCCAGGAGCATTTTAAAGGATCGAGTGGTTGGGAATGAAAGATTCAGAAAGATTCAAAGAGTCTGAGAAATGGAGGATAGACACTGAAGCACATAAGACACCACACAGAAGGATGGCATGTTCTTCTGGTCTGTTGCTTCCTATGTGGTGATTTGAGTTGTATTCTTAACCTGCACGCCACAAAACGTTTGACTTGCATAGTATTTTGTGAATTGTGAATTTCCCCTTGGGATTAATAAAGTATCTATCTATCTATCTATCTATCTATCTATCTATCTATCTATCTATCTATCTATCTATCTATCTATCTATCTATCTATCTATCTATCTATCTATCTATCTATCTATCTATCTTTTTTGGGCTGTCTGGTTTCAGAATAATGAATACAAATGTTAGGACATTACCCACAACCATGAGTGATACCACCACTGTTGCTTAAAGTATGCCAATGTCAGAGCCACTTGAAAGATGTCAGAAACACAAAACCTCACGTATAATGGGTCTAAATATCGCATGCAAGTCATCAGCGTGCTACATGACGGGAATGACTTGAAAGCAATAACTGGGATAAGAATACTGAGGCCACTGAACATGGAAGCTCAGATCAGATCCTTATGCACTGCATGCACATAGCTGGATACATGTATACTGTACAATCAGTACAATCCCCCACACACCACATATTGCAAGAAGGTGATGCCGCTGTCCAAACACCGACATGTCAGAACACGAGTATATGCTTCAACTGTGCAATGCCAATTCTTTTGTGACTTATCAGTGTCTGGTGCATGTGCCTCATTTCTTTTTATATGCTTCCTTGTGCTTGCTGTATTGAAGGTATCAGCATTTTAGTCTTCATATTAATATCACTGAGTTTCATTTCAGTTTTGTTGAACTTGAATAACTTGGAGCCATGCAGTGGCAGGTGATCTCACAGATATCCGGAGTCCAGGCAATTCAAGAACGTCCACAAAAGAAAGACCAAGAGAGGAACACAAGCTTTTTTAGGTTTAGCAGATTATTACTGAGGATTCACAATCTGCTTCTTGAGAGGAGCCAGCTCTTTTATGGAGCAGATAAAGAAGAGGGCACCCAATGTCGAGGGATGAATTGCAAAGGGATGATACTTTATACCAGGGGTAGGCAACGTCGGTCCTGGAGTGCCACAGTATGTGCAGGTTTTTGTTCCAACCCAGTTCCTTAACGAGAACTCAATTATTGCTGATGAAGCACATATTGCTTAAGTGACATTTTAATGCTTCATTTTAGTGGTCTCGCTTGTTAAGGTTCTCCAACCTTAATTGCTTATTTCAATCTTAAACTGCTGCATTCAGTATTTTAATTGCTTCTTATTAGCAATAAGATGTAAAACAGGGGTAGGCAATGTCAGTCCTGGTGAGCCGCAGTGGCTACAGGTTTTCATTCAACCCAATTGCTTAATTAGAAACCAATCATTGCTAATCTCAGACCTTATTTAATTTTATGGCTTGTTAGTCTGTGCAATGTAAGGCTTTTATATCGTAGATTTTTTTCCTTTCCAAGGATATCATCCAAATGATTTGAAGCCTAAAACAGATCATTTTCAGTCTGTCACATTTTTCTATTAAGTGTTTTATTAAATCAAACCGTGCATGATGAACACACACAGATGTAATTGGAAAAAAGCTAGCTGGAGAACTGCTGGCTGCTTTGTCTTTTACATCTTATTGCTAATAAGGAGCAATTAAAACACTGAATGCAGCAGTTTAAGATTGAAATAAGCAATTAAGGTTGGAGAACCTTAACAAGCGAGACCACTAAAATGAAGCATTAAAATGTCACTTAAGCAATATGTGCTTCATCAGCAATAATTGAGTTCTTGTTAAGGAACTGGGTTGGAACAAAAACCTGCACATACTGTGGCACTCCAGGACCGACGTTGCCTACCCCTGCTTTATACAACTGCCTTGCTGGTTACTACTAACTTCCTTCTCCTATAAATGAAAGTGACAGTGGTGTTTTTATTCATTAGGGCAAGCAATGAGGCATTGCCAGTCATTCTCCATAACATAGCAAACCCACTTTTAGGGTCACTTTTTAGAGTGCAATCCTGCTGTATAAGGAACAATGCAAGAAGAGTGCCCGAGTTTCCTCTCAAATACTCTTTTTATCATTTCCAACAACCGATTTGACAAGCATGGTGTTTTCCACCTTTTCAAGTCTGACTGGACATTTTTCTCTCCCATATGGAAGGGATATGTCCACAAGGCTACCGTTGCCGATATTCTCTCAGACAGGCAGACAGCCATGATGTGCATACCTGGTTAAAAACCTCTCCCAAGATAGCCCAGCAAAACTATTACAGAAAATGGCAAATATTGTACATGAGAATTTTTTTTCTTACCACTTCTGGAAGCAGTTTTACTGCCAGATCATGGATCGCTTTGCCCATTATGCAGAGGGATGACAGGATAAAGATGACTCCTAAGATGACGCATGCACTGGAAAATAAAAACAAAAATAACAATATTAAATTCGGTGGGTTTCAGCAGACAGCAGAATCTAATTTACAGTTTGATGCTGGACTGCTGTTTCATTCTGTAAGTGCAGTAGATTACAAACACACATTCATTCTTCAGGACTCCTAAGAAACTACGCTGAACAGGAGGGTGCCACTCCACTCCAGATATCTGAGGAGTTTAGGGAATGTGACAGGGGACATCTCACGAATGCTCTGGACCCATTACTATTACCCTGTTCATTTTATTTTAATAATCTTGTTTGGGTTATAAAGAGAAACTAAAGCCACAAAAGAAACCCATGTGTGTATGAAACAGGAGCTCCAGAGTGATGACACTTGTCCAGTATGCCACCAGCACAGCCATTACGTACACACAAATTAAAATATTTTCCTTGTTATTAGTATCTTCTGATTCATTAACCTTAATTTTAATATAGGAGCTCATTTGCTGAACAGTTTGTCCATAATTTTACTATTCATCTGGTTTTCTGAGGACCAAATTACAGTTAGCACTTGGGAAAAGTATGGAGGGCATATATGCCTTCTACTTCCTTTTTAGACTGGAGCTTGCTGACCCAGAAGAACAAGAACCACTACCCAGCATCCCAAATTACCCCTCAGGTCCCTGGAGCATTAAAAGGTCCAAGGTATTCATGTTTAGCCCATTCTGACTCATGAAATGATCACCGGTGAGGTGGCTGCTGAAGTCTGTACCCACACGAGTCCCGACACTCTCTCCATCAACGTCTGCTTAATAAATCGAGTTTCTCAGATTTGGGATCTCCAACCTTCCTCATCTTTGTTCTGTTTACTTTTTACAAGATGTCCACAGAAGTTGGTAGTAATAAAACATTGACTTCATGTATGTGCTGTTGTACACAATAAAACCATCTCAATCGGGCCTGACTCTTGCTCTAAGATCAATGAAGAAGTTGTCCCTGCATCTCTGTGGTTTTTTCCCCCCAACATCCCAAAAATGTGTTACAAGTTAACTGGTTTGTATAAATGGTCGCCCATCAGAAACTGCTACTGTTCTGGCTTTAGCTCATTCCTGCTTTGCTCAGATGTGTCAGGCAGATTATGTCTTACAAATGGACTAAGCAGACTCCCCCATTGGGTGGAGGTTTCTAACTTCAGCAAATCAAAATCCTGGAAGTTTCCAACATATCTGACATAACTCACTCAAGATGCTATGCAGGAAAAAATACAAATGTTGCTTTGCCCAAGTGTTTTGGGATTGACAAAAATGCTTTTCCTCATACTTTGCTTTGTTATTATGTGTTTGTTTCTTGCTAGTCTGCTATCCATCTTGCAATAGCCAAATATAGAGAATGAAGGAGACAAGCTAATTACTTTAGAAGGAATTCATTGTTTTTGCAACTGGCACATAACTTTGGGCAAAGTAATTAGTTTGCTTAGAATGTGGACAGAGAACAAAACCTGAGAACAAAGATTGAGCTGTATTTGAAAAACCTAAAGGTAACACAAACAATAAATCAAGCACAGGCCTTAGTAACTCATTCACAAGCACAAGGCGCATCGATCCATCCCTGGCAAATACACAGACATCCATCCAGCATGAAATCCACTTGAAGATTCCAGACAGGGCACCAACTCACTATAGGGCACACTTACACTTACTAATATGATATTTATATACTAATATTTTATCATTTATATAACCTGACGTAAACATCTTACAGGATCATATTGCCACTACTATTATGCCATGTGCACTGTGAAGATACTGAGGACTACAGCCTTCTTCTATCTATTTCCTTGCCGGATTATTCAGTTCAGGGTCACAGGGAGCCAGTGCTTAGTCTG
This sequence comes from Erpetoichthys calabaricus, assembly GCF_900747795.2. Taxonomy (NCBI): domain Eukaryota; kingdom Metazoa; phylum Chordata; class Cladistia; order Polypteriformes; family Polypteridae; genus Erpetoichthys; species Erpetoichthys calabaricus. The sequence goes on along the minus strand of NC_041401.2, from coordinate 58,575,353 downwards.
GGAGCAGTGGGTTCAAAGCAGGAGATAACTGATTAGAAACTTTACATGGAATGAAAGAAAAAAACAAAACCAGGACGAAAACAAATCTAAAATATTCCATAGTGAAATTATTATTTCAAAACACATTAACTGATTAACAGTGTCATTTTTGTTCCCATTACTTATCATGAAAATAATTTCTGTAGGTGAAAGATTTTCTACATAGGCCTATATATTTCTTGAGAATTAAATGAGAGGGGGAAAGCGGATTTCTTTTTTGATTTGAAGAACCACCTGTCCTTCTCATTCATTGGTTAAGAGTCCTGACTTCAATTTGAAAAGTCAATCGCAGTTTCCTGTTTATGATTTGCTTTGATTATACCAGATGTATCTCTTTAACAATGTATGAGCAAAAAATGCACGTGTTTTGCAGGTTTTGAGCATACAACTAGATAACTGATATGTGGTTTATGCAACACAAGTTTTTATCCCATGGACATTTTTCACATCATTTACCATTTTATAGCATTAGTCACTATTGGCTTCTATTATATCATTAAACTTTTTTCTTTCCGTTCTCCTTGAAAATATGAAATTTGAATTTTTTCTAGGCCACTACTATAATGTACATGGGTTAAGTAATATATAAAAACATCATTTTTGGGTATAAGACTTTATTTAAGCTGTGTGACATATTTATGATTCATGCTGTAAATGGTTTTCCCTGGTTTTATGTTTTTGCTGAGATTCACAGTTGCAGACATTTACAGTTAGCATTACATTTTTGCTAAAATCTATAGGCTGCCATGTTCTTCTCCTGGCTCTCTTTTGCCTTTTGTAATGATTTGTTTTTGTTTGAAGATTATTTATTTTTAAGCCGTAGTATTTAATAGACTAGTATACATAAGTATTGGTTGGACTTTGTAAATTTAGCACTCTCTTTAGCTCTGTCCTGGTTTACTTTTTTGTGTTTTATTTCCCCTTTCCCTTTTTGCACATTTTCTGGTCTTGTATTTTAAATATGGCTGGAATGACAAATAAAAACATGAACTTGAACTTCAGCTACAACCTCATAATCATTTTCTTTAAGGTCTTTTGATTGTTTCTTTAATTTATATTTGTACATATTATAACAATATGTTTTGTTTAAAATGATACAGACTACTGTAATAAAACCTGCTTCATAAATAGATAAATAAATATGTATGTTTCTGATTTAGGGCAAGTCTTTGAATTAATACTGTAGGTATTTCCCTTGAGCAATGCATATATCTTCATATGCAAAGGATGTTATCTGCCACTTTTTATTTTGTTTTGATTATGAATTAGAGAAAAAAGGGTGGAATGCTGGAGCAGGAACATAAAAATACCAGTCTGTTTAGAATAAATAAAAATGAAAATGAAATAATTTCTAATGCTTGTGGGAAACAACAGTGAACAAGTGGACAGTGTCTCACATCCCGTACAGTGGTCTTCTTCTTCTTTCTCTTCATTTTTTCCCATTTCTATGTGGGGTTGATGTGCTTGATCAACCTTCTCCATACAGCTCAGTCCTGCACCTCGCCCTTCTCCTTCAGATCTTCTTTAATTTTATTCAGCCACCTCTGCTTTGGCTTCCCTCACTTTTTCTTCCCCTCTACTTCCATTCCCGTCACTCTTTTGCCCACATATTCATAGTTTCTCCTCATTACCCTATTTTCCTGTTCTTTCTTAGATATCTCACCCACTTTTGCTGTACCTCTGACTGTCTCATTTTTTATTCTGTCCTTTTTCGTAAATCCACACATCCATCTCAACATTCTCATTTCTGCCACATCTAACTTCTTCTCCTGCACTCCTTTTACTGTCCAGGTCTCAGCCCCATACATCACTGTTTTAAAAACCTCACATTTAACCTTCGCCTTTTTTTTTCCATCACACAATACTCCTGATAGCTTCTTCCAATATTTGCAATTACTAAACTGTTAATTTTATTACATAACACAATTTTAGGAAACAAAGCAGACCAAAACAATTCTTGTTGTGGTATTTTGAAATTGACTTTATTATCCAACAAAAGCACACTGCTGTCTGCTCTTAAATCTTCTTATGCATTGTGACAGATAAGGGGCGCTGTTGTCCCCTTGAACCCTCAGATCAGATGCCAGACACCAGATAAAAAGTCCATTAACTAAATTTATTGTAATAAATGTGCACAAAACACCCTCCACTCCACAATACTCAACAATAAATTAATCACAAATAAATCAATAATCACAACAATAATCATAATCCTCCACACCTCCCAGCAGCTCAGTCACCCTTCCTCCCAACTCGGCTCACTTCTGGGATCTCCCACGGTCCTTTTATACTTCTTGACCCGGAAGTGTTTTTATCCCTCAGTCCATGTGACTTTATAACACTTCCGGGTCGGGTAAAAACTCCTTTTCTTCAGCCCGGAAGTACGTCATTTCCTCTGTCCCCTCCACTGGGAAGTACTTACGGGCTACAAGGCAAATAGAAGTCCCTGGGCCTCCCTGCAGCATCCCCTTGTGGCTCCCATGGTATCCAGCAGGGCTGTGCATTAAAACTCTGAGGTCCATGAGGCCCTGCTGGAATTCGGGGCACCTCCATGTTGCAGGGAGGGCTCCATCTGGTGGCCTGGGGGTATTGGCCGAGATAAACTGCCGGCCATATCTCACAGCATATTATTAATTATTAGTCATTATTTAGTAGATCCTTTTAGCTTACCTATTCACTTGATTAGACTGTAATGTTATAAACATATTGCAAGAAGATTCCAGCTGAGCAGTGAAGAAACTACAACACATTTTAAAAGTTTGTGTTGTGCAAGAGACATTAACATTTGGAGGCTTGCAGCATCAGACAGAATGCCGTTTTCTCCTCAATTGTTTCTCAGAACATTAGAACAATTTAGAACCCAGAACAATCTTTAGACCCAGTCCTATCCACTTAATTCTTCTAAAATAACATCAAGTCTAGCTTTGAAAGTCCCTAAAGTCTTACTGTCTACCACACTACCTGGTAGCTTACTCTATCATTCTTTCTTGTAAAGAAGAACTTCCTAATGTTTGTGTGAAATTTACCCTTACAAGTTTCCCATTGTGTCCCCAAGTTCTTGATGAACTCATTTTAAAATAGCGGTCTTGGTCCACTGTACTAATTCATAATTTTAAACACTTCAATCATGTCACCTCTTGATCTGCTTTTGCTTAAACTGTAAAGGCTCATCTCTTAATTTTTCCTTTCCTGTAGACCTGGAATCGGCCTACTGGCTCTTCTCTGGATTGTTTCCAGTGCTGCTATGTCCTTTTTGTAGCCTGGAGACCAAAGCTGAACACACCATTACATCCTGTAACTCACGATCTATTTAGTGGACACCATGGTTTCATAAAATGGAATTGTCTGAGGCTTGACTTTAAAAAAATATCTTATTTGATTAATTAATCTGAACAAGACTAACCAAAAGTGGTGGTCAAAATCGTCAGATCAGACAAAATCAAAGAAATTATGCAAACAGAAAGTTGGTTTCAATTTACATACTGCTCTGAATGGAAGTGTACTTAAAGTATAACTTCATGGTCATCATTATTGTTTTAAAATGAAAGTTACAACTGGGACAGCATGGAGGTGCTGTGGTTGGAGTTATGGTCTCACGGGCCCTCCATTCCAGCTCCCAGCCACCATCAGTGCGGAGCTGCCATGTTCTCTGGTTCCACCCAGGCACATCTGCAAATTGGTGGGTACCCTGGTGGGCATTGCAATGAGCTAGCACCCAGTGCAGGGTTGGTCCCTTCTTTTCACCTACTCTGCTCCTCACAACTGGGGTAAGCAAGTTTGAAGAATATTGTGCTGTGTTGTGTGTAACTTACATCTGCTCACCCTACATTTTTAAATACATCAATGTCTAACATGAAGTAAAGCTAACATACTACATTTTAATAATAAAACGCACTTATTACGAGAATGTCATTCTTGTGATGCTGTTAATTGCTCCGTGAGGTATTTTGTAAGAGCCTGCTGCCATGTAGACTGAGTACTGATCTTCTGTTTTATTCATTTAACCTTCTACTTTACATCCTAACAAGAGTCCACTTGGAGTGAGTGCCACGATACTCACTCAGTAATGTTAATGCCTCTCTGTGACTATGTTGCTTTAATTTCAGCAACATATGCAGAGACTAAAATGCTAAATCCTCACAGACTTCTAAATTAGGAGCTGTAGCTTGAAGTGACGCTAGGCCTGCTTCAGACGGCTTTCTGTCCTTGATCACCATGGTTACTCTTTGTCCAGCTTTTATTTTTGTCAAAATATCATATCAACTGGAATGTGACTCTTCTTGGGTAAAGCAGCAACTGGGAGATTTGTGTTTAGTTAAATATTTGTTTTCTGGCAAAAATTGGAGCTATAATAATAAAATCCACCTTATTACACAAAGATAAACTGTGGCCTTTTTATTGGAATTTTGCAAAAAAATGTCTGAGCATCTCTGTAATTAATTACAGAAGAAATGCAAATGAGGTATCAGTTTGATTTAAGAGTGAGGAAAGGAAGATGAAACTGAGATGAAAAGACGAAGAGGGAGCTGTGAAGAGCGACACAGGCTCAGAGTTATAAATAAGGCCTGCTTCTGATGGAGATGAATTCAGTCACCATTTATAATCCTTTTGCATCAAAGTGAGAATTTATGCTTCTTTTTCAGTGGTGTTGATTAGAATTTTAAAAACAGAAAAATTGTTACCATGCCGGAAAAAGAAGTGTCATGTACCAATAAAATAATAGGCCAAGATAAAGCTTGGATAAATCAGAAAGTTAGTGCTGGTCACTGAGCACTCCTGGAAGTGAGAATGTGCGGAATCGGATCAAGTCAAGGGCTGAAAGCGTGAAACGCCACTGCGACCTTTGTGCAGCTGAACTGCGTTATATTACAGACAGAGGCTGGGGCCACATTGTGTTTGCTAGAATCTTAATTCACATTTCAACAATTTTAATTGGCAAGGTAAAGTCCTCCACTGTTAACCATGGGGGTCATAATTACGAAAGGCAACACACCCTGCAAAGATGATTACATTGGGGACTTACAGTGGATTCAGACCCCTTAATTTTCTGCACACTTTATTGTGTTCTGATTGAGTTCTAAATGAATACATTTGCTATTTTTGCCCATCAATCTACACTCAATAACCCAGAAAATGTTTCAGGTTGGGTGGAGCACATCCTTAAACCCCTCGCCCGCAATACAACCAGCTACATTCAGGAGACCACTGACTTCTTAAAAAAAAACTGTCTGGTATAGGCCCCATGGATGGATGTTGAGGCACTTTACTCAAACATCCCCCATGATGATGGCATATTGGCATGTGAAACGTACCTCAAACAACATGACTTACCCACAGAGTCAGTTATACAAATGATAAAATTCACTCTGACACAACAAAACGTCTTCTTGCAACAAATGGGGACTGCAATGGGCTGTCGGTTTGCACCTCACTATGCAAACCTATTTATGGCAAAATTGGAGGAAGATTTTATGTCAACGTGTGTCTTAAAACCAATGTTGTATCTCCGTTACATAAATGACACCTTCATAATCTGGACTGCCAGTGAGAAGGACCTCCTCCATTTTCATAATGAATATAATTCTTTTCACTCCAACATAAAGCTGAAGCTGAATTACTCAAAAACAGAACTCAGTTTCCTTGACACCACCATTCAACTGAAAGACAACACCCTTGTAACTTCTATTTTTCACAAACCAACAGACGGACCTAGCTGAGAAGTGATAGCTTCCACCCCAAGCATATAAGGCGCTCCATTATTTTCAGCCAAGCAATACGGTACAATCGTATTTGCTCAGACCCAACTGACCGGGATAAACAACTGCAGGAGCTTAGACCAGATTTCTTCAGACAAGGTTATACCCCTAAAACAACAGACACTCAAATAAGAAGAGCTAATGCCATACCCAGAGACAACCTTCTGGAATATAAAAACAAAGACAACAAGAACCGCATCCCCCTTGTTGTCACCTACAACCCACAACTTGAAACACTTCGAAAAATTATAAAAGAACTTCAGCCAATGCTAAACAATGACCAGACACTGAAAAATGTATTTCCTGAACCTCCCCTCCTGGCAAACAGACAACCACCAAACTTGCAGCAACTAATTGTTCGAAGCTCCCTAAGTGAACCAACAGAAAATGGCACATCTCCCTGCCTACAGAAAAGATGTAAAACGTGTGATCACATTTATAATACAGACCGTGTAATAACTGTACACCACACTGCCGACTAGAACATCACATAAAAGTATCATTTTCCTACAGATCATCTAATGTGGTCTACCTAATTTTCTGCATGAAATGTCCTTATACTGCACTCTATGTGGGAGAAACTGGACAAACACTCCGCCAGAGAATGAATTTACACAGGTTCCACATTAAACGTGGCAACACAGATGTTCCTGTAGCGGCCCACTTCAACAGCCATGGACACTGTGAGAGGGACTTTAAAGTCACAGTGCTTATGGACAACTTCAGAACACAACAAAAGAGAAAAGAATGGGAAGTCAAACTCATGCTAAAATTTAACACATTACAACATGGTTTGAATAGAGACAAGAGTTGTATGGCCATGTATGAGGATTGTTTGCATCAATGACCCAGACAACCTGTCTACAGACCCACATTGTATGGAAAAACTCACCAGAAACTTCAAAAGACTTTGTTGGACAGTTATCTATCCAAAGATCTTGACCATACATTGTTCTTCTCTCTTGTGAAATGAATCTTAGCCTGAAGAGGTCTATTAATTTTTTACATTTAAGATGTCTCACTTCAAGATTTACCAGTGTTGTTATTTGTCCTAGAGTGTGTATATAAACACAGGGAACTCCAGTTTCTGTATTACATCTTGACTGAAGAAGGGCCCTGAGTTACCTCGAAATCTTGCATATTGTAATGTTTTTAGTTAGCCAATAAAAGGTGTCATTTTGCTTGACTTCTCATTACACTCAATAACCCATAAAGACAAAGTGAAAACATGCTTTCGGAAAGGTTTGCAAATTTATTAAAAATCAAAAATGGAAACCTGTCATTCCTGTAAGTACTCATATCATTTGCGGTGGCACTCCAAATTATGCTCAGGTACATCTTGCTTGCTATTAATTCTTCTTGAGATGTGCCCATAACTTGACTGGAGTTCACCTGTGGCAAACTGAACTGATTGAACATCATTTAGGAAGACGCACACTTGCATATATGTGGTCCCTCAAGTTACCTTGATGAAAATCAAGCCATAAAGTCGAAGGAACTTCCTGCAGAGTTCTGTGATTAAATTGTGGTGAATTCAGGACAAGGGGATGAAACTGTTTCTAAAGCTTTGAGTAGAGTACACTGGATTCAGTAATTGTGAAATCGACAAGGTTTGGAACCACTAGGACTCTTCCTACAGGTGGCTATCTGGGCAACCTAAGTAACTGAGCAAGAGGGGCCTTGAGCAGGATTGGTGACCAAGAACGCAACGCTCAATCTAATAGAGCATTAGAAGTCTTCTGCTGAGATGGCAGAACCTGTTGGAAGGACCACCATCTCAGCAGTACTCCGTCAATCAGGTGTTTATGATAGAGCGTCCAGAAAGCTTGCAGTTTGGCAAATGGCATGTAAAGGACTCTGAGAGTATGAGGAAAAAGATTCCTTCATCTGATAAAGCAAAAGTGAAATCTTTGGGCAGATCTCTTTGGGTGAAGGCCAGGCACTGCTCATCAGTTGCCTAATACAATCCCTATGGTGAAGTGTGGTGGTGGCAGCATCATGCTATGGGGTGCTTCCTAGCAGCTGGGATAGGGAGACTGGTCAGAACTGGGGGAAGGATTAATGTGGCCAAATACAGAAATGTCCTTAAAGAAAATCTGCTTCAGAGTTACGCGACTTCAGACTGGGGTGATGGTTCACCTTTCAGCACAACAATGACCTGAAGCATACAGCCAAGACAATGCTGAATTAGCCTCAGGACAAGTCTCTGACTGTTCTTGAATGGCCCAGCCAAAGCCCAGACTTAAACCCTATAGAACATCTAGGTAGAGACCTGAAGGTGACCTTTTGCAGATGCATCCCATCCAATCTAATGGAGTTTGAGAGGATCTGCCAGGAAGAATGAGATAAACTGTCCAAATCCAGGTGTGCAAAGCTTGTGGAGACTTATCCAAGAAGACTCAAAGCTGTACTTGCTGCCAAAGGGGCCTCTACAAAGTACTGACTTAAGGGACTGAATACTTATATGAGTGTTTAAATTTAATAAATTTGTAAAACTTTCTGAAAATCTACAACTCAGTTAAGTGTGCAGAAAGTGAAGGGGTCGGAATCCACTGTATATCAAAGCACTCCCAACATCCCATTAAGAAATGTGAGAAGCATCCCTGTCAATATTCTCATATACTTTTTATTACTACTAATATGCTGTTTGCCAATTAGCTGAGGTGGATTTTAAAACACAAGATTTCAAATAGAGGCAACATTGACCCTCTGGGGCCGATTCCAGGAAACTGCACAAGAATTCACCACCCACTCTCAACTCTTGGGCCACAAGTGAAACTCCTCCAGTTCTCGATAATTACTGAATTTACATCAAGACCTGAAAAATGACTAGAAATACAGCTGGCCCTGTCTAATGCTTAAAACTTCCAGCAGGGCCGGGCAGTTCATAAATATGCAAATACAGTAACTTCTTTTTCTTATTTCGGCTGCTCCCATTAGGGGTTGCCACAGTGGATCATCTTCATCCATATCTTTCTGTCCTCTGAATCTTGTTCTGTTACACCAATCACCTGCATGTCCTCTCTCCCCACATCCATAAACTTTAGGCCTTCCTCTTTTCCTCTTGCCTGGCAGCTCTCTCCTTAGCACCCTTCTCCCAATATACTCAGCATCTCTCCTCTGCCCATGTCCAAACCAACACAACCTCACCTCTCTGACTTTGTTTCCCAACCGTCCAACTTGAGCTGACCCTCTAATGTACTCATTTCTAATCTTATCCATCCTCGTCACACCCAGTGCAAATCTTAGCATCTTTAACTCTGCCATCTCCAGCTCTGTCTCCTGTTTTCTAGTCAGTGCCACCGTCTCCAACCCATATAACATAGCTAGTCTCACTACCATCCTGTGGACCTTCCCTTTCACTCTTGCTTATACCCGTCTGCCACAAATCACTCCTGACACTCTTCTCCACCCATTCCACCCTGTCTGCACTCTCTTTTTCATCTCTCTTCCACAATCCCCATTACTCTATACTGTAATTCTGTAACTCATCATACGCCTTTTCTTTAGCCTTCACCACCTCTCTCTTCACCTTGCACCTTATCTCTTTGTACTCTTGTCTACTTTCTGCATCTCTCTGACTATCCCACTTCTTCTTTGCCATCCTCTTCCTCTGTATACTCTCCTGTACTTCCCCATTCCAACACCAGGTTTCCTTTTCCTCCTTCCTCTGTCCAGATGTCACGCCAAGCACCCTTCTTGCTGTCACCCTTACTACATCTGCTGTAGTTTCCCAGCTGTCTGGTAACTCTTCACTACCACCCAGTGCCTGTCTCACCTCCTCCCTAAACTCAACCTTGCAGTCTTCCTTTTTTCAACTTCCACCATTTGATCCTTGGCTCTGCCCTCACTCTCTTCCTCTTCTTGATCTCCAACGTCATCCTGCAGACCACCATCCTATGCTGCTTAACTACACTTTCCCCTGCCACCACTTTGCAGTCTTCAATCTCCTTCAGATTGACTCTTCTGCATAGGATGTAATCCACCTGTGTCCATCTTCCTCCACTCTTGTACGTAACCCTATGTTCCTCCCTCTTCTTAAAATATGTATTCACCACAGCCATGTCCATCCTTTTGGCAAAATCCACTGTCCTCTGACCTCCTTCATTCCTCTCCTTGACACCATACCTACCCATCACCTCCTCATCTCCACTGTTCCCTTCACCAACTTGTTCATTGAAATCCACTCCAATCACCACTTTCTGTCCCTTGGGTACACTGTTTATCACTTCATCCAACTCACTCCAACAATCTTCTTTCTCACCCGTTGCACACCCAACTTGCGGTGCATATGCACTAACAACATTCATCATCACTCCTCCAATTTCCAGCTTCATAATCATTACTCTGCCTGGCACTCTTCACCTCCAAAACACTCTTGACATACTGTTCCTTCAGAATAACTCCTACCCCATTTCTCCTCCCATCCACACCATGATAGAACCATTTGAATCCACTTCCGTTCCACCTGGCCTTGCTCCCCTTCCATTGTTCTCTTGCATGCACAATATATCAACCTTCCTTCTCTCCATCGTATCTGCTAACTCTCTCCCCTTACCAGTCATACTGCCAACATTCAAAGTTCCTACCCTCATGTCACTCTCTTTACTTTCCTCCTCTCCTCCTGCCTCCAGACACGTCTCCCCCCTCTTCTTCTCCTTCTTCTTCTTTGGCCAACAGTAGCCCAATTTCCACCAGCACCCTGTTGGCTAACAGTACTGGTGGTGGTCGTTGTTAACCCGGGGCTCGACCGACTCGGTATGGAAATTTGTATTGTTGTCCGTATATTGATTTGGCAAAATATTACACCGGATGCCCTTCCTGATGTAACCCTCCCCATTTATCTGGGCTTGGGACTGGCACAAAGAAACACACTGGTTTGTGCATCCCCTGTGGCTGGGTTGATGTCTTCCATTGGCTGATATCGGCTTCAATTACCTGCATTCTCCCAGACAGTAAAGAAAACAGGTTTGTTATTTTGGCATACAATGTGCTCAATTCTCTTATCTGTACTCAGGAAAGGCTCCATCCTTTAGCACATTCTGAGGCTTTTCTTTCTCCAAGAGTTCCAGTAAACCTCTCCACCGTACTTTGCTTAGAGTGCATTTCTTTGAAAGGTTAATGTGATATATTGTTACTAAGTATTTCAAAGCATCTACTTGTTTCACTTTGTCACTTTCTAATATCTGAAAGGGCAACTTTAAGGTTGCTAAGAACTTACATTCCATCGTGGGAATATCTGATTACTTGGCTCACGGGCTTAAACTTTCATACTATTTATAAGCGAGCTGTTGTGCTCCCTGAGCTTACTTCAAATGTTCCCAAACATCAGGGCTAATATTTGTCCCTCTGACATTTCTTTTCTGCTGCATGTCTAATCAGTGAAGAGTGACAACATGTTTTCTCTGTCCTCTTTATAACTTCCATTATTTTGCTCGGGTGAGCTGCACACAGGAAGTCAGAAGGTAACAACATCGTGGAGATTTGTGTTACATGTGACATTTAAATAAACAAGGGACTTGGTCCTGACACTTCCAGCTCTTCCCAGCCATTATTTTTGAACGCCGATTTTAAGGTTTTCTGAAATTCATGCATACTAGTCCAGCACTATCAGTGTCCTAAGTTCAAATTGTGCCCAGTTACCTGTGCGGGGTTTGAATGTTCTCCTGCTGTTTGAATAGTTTGTCTTCTGGGTACTCCAGTTTTCATCTCCCATCATCAACAACAAGCATGTTAAGTGAACTGCCAATTCCAAATGGGCCATGTGAGTGTATGCCATGGTGGGCCCTGTGATAGACTGATGCCCTGTACATGGCTGCTTGCTGACTTGACCACAGTGCTGCAAGGTTAGACTCTTGTCACCCACAGTCCTATGTCAGGTTTAATTCCCTTCAATTCAGTTTATTCTAATACACCAAACTCAGAGCACTCACTTCACTATTGAACTTCTACAAGCGTAAGCATTAATATATGTTTAAAATGTGCAGTCATAGAAATATGCACGCAGTTCGAACATAAATTTGACAAATGAAAGGAGTCTGTTCAATTCAATAGCTAATAGCTAACAGGTCCCAATATCTCATCCTTATAATTCTTAAAGGTTCTCAGGGTTTCTGCTTCAGCTGCATGTCTCAGTAGTTTGTTTCAGATTCCCACAACTCTTTGTGTAAAGAAGCACTTTCTGGCTTCAGTCCTAAATGCATTCCCTCAATTTCCACTGACGTCCTTGTGATTGTGAATTCTGCTGGGTCTTCTTTATCAATGCCTTTGAGGATTTTGAAGACCTGGATTACAGCAGGTCTCCAAGCAGTCTCCTCTGCTCGAGACTAAACAGGTTTAATTCTCGGAATCTTTCAGAGTAGGACATGTCCTTATGTCCTGGGATGTTCTTGGTTGCTCTCCTCTGTACATCTTCAAGTGCTCCTGTGTCTTTCTTGTAGCTTGATGACCAGAATCACACACAGTAGTCCAGATGTGGTCTCAGTAGTGCATTACATAGTCCCTCAGTTTTTATAATATAACCTAACGTTTTATTTGCCCTTATAATCTCTTCTGCATATTGTTTAGAAAATGTTGTGCCAATGTAAAGATCTAAATCCTTGTCGGAGGTTGCTTCCTGTCAGACAGTGTCTCCCATTTTGTATTTATAGTTGACATTCCATTTGCCCATGTGTAGCACTTTTGTACAATAAACTGTATTTTCAATGAGTCTGCCAGTTCTGAAGCTTGTCCAGGTCTTTTTGAATTGACTTTGCTTCCTCCTCAGTGTCTGCTATCCCTCCAATTGTCAGTTTGGGGTTTGCTTAAGAAGGAACAGAAACCATGTTAACAGAAGATCTAGTCAGCAGAAGGTGAGGAACCAAACTCAAGTGTTCCAAGGTGAAAAAGAACCAGATTCCTTAGGAGAAGGAGGAGGAGGAGGTTTGAAGCATGTGCTGACATGCTCCTAAGGATTAAACAAATTCACAGTTTGATTGAACACTCCATGAGCCCATGTATCTTTGGGTGATATACCATTTTTTGCGGTGGAGTATACAGTAGTTATGTATTAGACTTCAGATTAAAGGTGTTCCATGTTGAGTAAATATGTACCACCTATTGTTTCTCTAGTGGTATTTTTGATGTAGCTTTACTGGTTGAATAGTTTTGGCATAATGCACAGTAATCACCAAATTATGCTTGAATGGATTTTAGTGATGGCCCAGCAAGCACGTTGCTATTCCCTCAGAGGGCACTTTTGTCACACGCAGTCCCAAACCCAAACCCCCAACAGATGACTACGGGCTAAAAACTTTTGTGCTTACAACTGTTTTGTTAAACTGGCTCTCTTTTTTACTTACTCAATCAATTAAAGCATTCATTGGATGTCCTTGTTTATTTAAACAATAAAGATAAAATCTATGAATTATAAAGATGTGTTAGCCTAAGGTGCATAATGTGAATTATTTGGCTAGTGCGTAAATAAGTATGAGAGCTGTTAATTATTTTGAGGATGCACTTGAGAGTGGCAGGCAGGCCCTCACATCAGCATACAGCGCAGCTCCTGCCTTTTGAGACCCTTTCACTCGCCCCCAATTCTGTGTAATCGTCTCAACCAACATGCAGGAACACACATAAGAAGCTACTCGACTGCCCTGGGTCCTTGTGTGTGGCATGAGACTTTATAAAAGTGTCCCTCAGGCTACATGTGCAATCAGCATCATGACACCAACACAGAACACCAGAGAGGACAATGCCCCACTTCAGGCACAAGTGCACAACTGCCCTCATTTGCTTTCTCGTCTTTAGGTGGGACTTGGCACGTGGCCTGGCGTGCGCTGCTGCTTGTCTGTTTCCAGCTCGACAGTTGTCAATAATGCCCTTGAGATCAGGCAAGACTGCATCTCTTTTATACCCTTTATCTGTCTCTGACTGGCTCACAATGTCGGCTTTGAATCCATCACACAAAAAGACTGGAGATAACCACTCTATTATTCTCTGCTGCTGTGGCCTTATGTTTGACTGGCTTTGCTAAAACTTTGATTTCTTTCCACAAACTTCTGTGTTTCTTGCTTGTACCAATTTATTTATTTATGATTTAAATAATGCATTAATGTATCACTGTTACCATCCAAAAAGGCCATTAGGTATCTCAACACCTACCAGTAATCTCATTCAATTGAGCTCCCAAAATTTGATGAAACTGAACACTTAAGATAACGAAAAAACTTTACCAGTAGGCAATCCATCCATTTTCTAACTGATTTATCCAGTTCAGAGTCACACAGTGGCAGCATCTGTTCTGGGAGCACTGGGCACTAGGGGGGAAGGAAAGCACATTCATGCACATACCAACACTGGGTCAACGTGGGGCCTCTTATTTAGCTTGCATATTTAGGAGATGTAGAAGGAAAACCAAAGAACTCTGCAAAAACCCCATGCAGACTTGGGAAGAATGTACAAATCCTATACAGATGGTGTCCAGTCTAGATTTTCTGAACTCTCAGTTCTATGACTGCAGTACCCCCAACACCACTGGTCCACCCTCATCAAAGGTACTTAACGACAGTTCATTAACTAGAGTGTTCCATTCTTTAATATTCAGTTATTCCTGAAAAATGAAACAGGGCACTGCACTGAAGTGAACCCCATGGCAGGATTTCAATGTGCTTACACTGATCTCTGAGCAAGAGGCAGGCGTGACAGGACTCTGATGAGTTAACAGTGGTCATGGGTCACAGAGGGGCTTCATACTATATGTGATGTGGATGTGGGGGAAGCAGGTGAGAGTCCCACCAATGGTAGAGGGTTACCTTGAAAACCACCTGCAGATATAATGGATTCAGCTAGTACTGAGACTCTCTCATTTTCTGCACATTTTATTGTGTTGTAGATTTAATTTTAACTGGATACATTTTCCATTTTTGTTCACCAGTCTACACTCAATAACCCACAATGACATAGTGAAAACATATTTCCAGAAAGGTTTGCAAATGTATTAAAAATCAAAAACTGAAATCTCTCATTCATCTAAATATTCAGATCCTTAATTCAGTACTTTGTAGAAGCCCCTCTGGCAGCAGTCACAGCTTCGAGTATTCTTGGGTAGGTCTCTACAAGCTGTGCACCCCTGGATTTGGGCAGTTTATCCCATTCTTTCTAGTTGATCCTGTCAAGCTCTATTAGATTGGATGGGAAGCATCAGTACACTGCCATCATCAGTTGTCTCCTCGGATGTTCTATGGGATTTAACTTTGAGCTTTATCTGGGCCACTCAAAGACAGTCAGACACTTGTTCCAAAGCCACTCCAGTGTTGCCTTGGTTGTCTCTAATCATTGCCGTGCTGAAAGGTGAACCATTGCATACACACTGGAGGAGTTTTCCTTGAAGGAACTCACTGTATTTGGCCTCATTCATCCTTCCCTCAATTCTGAGCAGTCTCCCTGTTCCTGTTCCTGTCTGTGAGAAGCACTCCCATAGCATGATGTTGTCACCATCACACTTCATCCCACATAGGGATAATAGCAAAGTGAGGAGCAGTACCTAGTCCTTGCCATACGGTTCTGGTGATACTGTTCAACTTTCATCTCGTCAGACGAGGTAATCTTTTTCCTCATGCTCTCGGAGTCCTTTAAGTGTTGCTTGCCAGCTTTCTGAACACTGTAAGAAGTATCTGATTGCCTGAGTGCTGCTAAAATGGCTGCCCTTCGAAACAGGTTCTGTCATCTCAGCAGAGGACTTCTGAAGCTCGGTTAGATTTACAATTGGGTTCTTGGTCCTTCCTGACCAAGGCTCTTCTTGAATAATTACTCAATTTGGCCAGATGAGCAACTCTAGGAAGAGTCCTGCTGGTTCCAAACACAGGTGGGCTCCAGTTAAGCTCTAGACACATCTCAAAGATAATTAAAGCACACAGGATGCATCAACCACAATTTGGAGTGCAAAAGCAAAGGGTATGAATACTTTAATATATAAGAGATTTCAGTTTTTGCTATTTAATATGTTTGCAAACCATTCTGAAAACTTACTTTGTCATTAAGAGTAACTGAGCGTAGAGTAATGGGCAAAAATAGAAAATTTATTTGTCTATGTATCCATCCTTCCCTTTTCAGTTGCTTATCCAATCTGGTCACAGTTGTAGCAGTCTGAGCAAAGATGCCCAGACATCCCTTTTACCTTCTACCACCTCCAGCTTCTCCGAGGATATCAAACTATTCTGTACTCAACCAGGAAATATAATCTCTGGTTCCTGGGTCTGCTTCAGGGTCTCCTTCTGGTTAGACATGCCTGAAACAGGACATCAGGGAGGCATCCAAATCAGATGCCCGAACCTCCTCAACTGGCTCCTTTGGATGCAGAGCCACTTAACATTAAATCTAGAACACCATGAAATGTGCAGAGAGCAAAGGGGTATGAATACTTTCTGAATCCACTGTAGGCTGCGGGCTGTTGTTCTATTTTCTGTTTCTGTTTTTCCTTTTTGCCAGTAATCTATAATTGTATTGTACTGCGTCAAATATTGCATTTGTATTTTGGAGCACTGGCTTGCATCTGTGTCATGCCCTAGACACTCAGTAATAAGAGTGTAACAAAACACCCTGGATAATGACAAGAAGTCAAATCCAGCACCAATGGTGTTTTTTAACATAAAATAAATGAACACAAGGAAAATATAAATGCAAGTTAACAAAGAATGCGGCAAAATAAGAAACCATCTGTGTAACTGAGGCCTCCCTAAACCTTCTGCCTGTTTGTAACCAGGGCAAAAGCCGTCACCCTCCTAACCTTAGGTCTCTCTCTCTCACACTTTCTGCATCCTAATCACTCTTTCTTCTGCCAGAAAGCCTTTACTCAAACTCTCCTCCTGTCTCAAGACTCTCCACTCATGGTGACTTCTGGTCCTAGTCAGTTGGGACAGCTCCCACTGGTTGCCTCTGCTATTTGAGCAGCAATCCAGTACTGCCCCATTTTACCATCCTGCTACCAGTCATCCATAGCACTGGATTTCATTTGAAGGATTAGATGCACAATTATTCTTAGAGTGCCCACCATCCTTCTCTTTTTCTAGTTCCCTCAGTGATCTTCTGCAGCATTAGGCCAGTAAAAGGCTTGCAGAATGATGAACAAGTCCTCAGTTATATTTGGCATACTGGCAGCCATTAGTCTGTCTTTGAAGGAGGTCTCTTTCAGGATGGGAACAGGCTCTTCTACCACCTTTGAGTACCTATATGCATATTGGTAGAGAACATGCTAGCAAAACAGCAAGTGAAAATAATTGTATTTATTAAATTGAGATCTGGGCTCGCTTCCTGGGTCCTCCCTGCATGGAGTTTGCATGTTCTCCCCGTGTCTGCGTGTGTTTCCTCCAGGTGCTCCGGTTTTCTCCCACAGTCCAAAGACATGGAGATTAGGTGCATTGACGATCCTAAACTGTCCCTAGTGTGGGTGTGTGCTGTGTGTGTGTGTCCTGCGGTGGCTTGGTGCCCTGCCCAGGATTGGTTCCTGCCTTGCGCCCTTTGTTGGCTGGGATTGGGTCCAGTAAATCCCCGTGACCCTGTGTTAGGATATAGTGGGTTGAAAAATGACATGACTAAATTGAAACATAACTCCTACCTGTACCACAGCACACTGGCATCCATGTTTGCCCCTCACACTCTGCCTGTCCCTCTTATCTCTCAAACAGCCCCTCTAACTAAAATATGCCATTACCCAAATATGGTATATGCCACAAACTTTAAAAACAGACTGGTTGGACGGAAAATAACCCAACAAATTATCCCTGGAGACAGAGGTAGGGGTATTCTATTTCCTTGTTTATAAGAAATGTTTTGATCCCAAAACTGGAGCATAGAAATCAAATAAAGCTCTTTGATTAGTATTAGGCTCCCCATAGCATCTTCCTTAGAGGTACAGGATGATTTATATGAAACTTAATGTGTCTCCTACGGTGTGGTAAACTGGAAAAAACAACATTTCAAGGTAAGGTACTGTAGTTTTACTCACTAATCATGGTGCCGAGAGGGGTGGCATGTTGTAAGTTGATTAGGACATTTCACTGTACATGTGACATTAATCCACCTTAATAAAAGCATGTCGGTATGTCTGTGTATCTGTGTGTTTGTCTGATTGCTGTGTCTCTGTTATTTCAACAGATGGCCCATTAAAAACATTTGGAGTTGTGCATTTTATGTTTGTGATGCACCATGTGTTGGAATGACAAAAGCAATACACTTTATTACGACATGCCTTACAAAATGCATTCCAATAGATTGTGCACAGCTTTCAACACGCCTTAGATGGGTTGCACAGCAAGTAACCCTATAAACCTATAAAACCTACAAACATGATAGGGAAGCATATACAGGTATGCCATAATAAAAGGATACACATGTACCTCTCTTGTCATATCCTTGACTGACCTTGCTCAGCCAACCATTGCTCCCTTCAGGTAAACGTCCTATTTTTACACTGCACCATTCTAGAATGAAGGCAAGCACTATAAATTTCACGAAGTGCCATATTTGTGGCACCACGAGATTAAGTGGCTTGCTTGAATTCACGCAGCATGTCAGGGTGGCCAAGTGAAATGGTAGCCTTGAGGTTTATGGTCTGCTTCTTTAGCAGTTTGACCAGACGTGTGACCCTGTGACCACTTAACAAGCTTCCCAGGATTCTACTTGCATGAGTATGAATCTCTTTATATTGCGTCAAACTGTAGACATAAAGCACTTCAGCAGCAGTGCAACAGCCAACTATAAAAGTTGTAAGTTATAAAATAAAGACCTGAACAGTCTATGAAACTCCAAAGCAATTTCTCAGCTTTAACAGTCCACTAAAGGATCAAAGTTCAAAGCCAGCACATCAATTTCAGTAAACTGATCCCACCAAAATTTAACTAGACCTACAAATAATATTAAATGGCTTGCCAAATTAAGACATGTTTTAAGACATATAACTGAACAACACATCCCTTATGATGCTGAATGTTTTAGCTGCAATCAACAAGGAAACTGTCTTATGTTCTTGTGCTTCACTAACATGTTGGCACACTTTGAGCAAACACAAATTATTTATGAAGCCAACTCAACACCACTCTCTGCTGGCAGGCAGTGTTATAACAACTAATCCAATTGTGGCTGGCATCACTGTCTCCAACTTTTATGCTCTCATTTGTGCAAATTCTTTTTACATAGACCCCCTATTTTTGGTGGATAACAGTATTTATGAAAAACGTGGAAATACAACTATTGTATTTTGCAGCTTCACATGTTCATTTGTGACACCATATGAAGCATCCTGCATAAAATATTAGAATACTTTTAATACAAGTGTCTAAAACAATATTGTGATAAACATTTTTACTTTATACAGCATCACTAAATTAGAAGTCTTATACAATATAAGTAAACTAATTTTGTTAAGAAGTCTCCATTAAGTGGCACTGCTGTAGAAAACATCCAGCATTGATCCTGTATCAAAGAAGGCAGGCACCTCTTCACCTAATAACTACAGAGCAGTGATGCTTGCATCTCAGTCATCAAGACCCTTAGGAGACTGGTCCTGGACTTTATGAGGTAGACCTCTGGACCCACTGCAGTTTGCCTGTCAGCCAAAGATTGGAGTGGAGGATAGATACAATTAGCTTTCTGCTCCTCAAGGACTATTTTCACCTGGACAAAGCTGGCAGCACTGTGAGAATTATATCTTTTGATTTCTCCAGCACCTTGAATATCATCCAACCATCTCTGCTAAGAGGTTAACTCAGAAATATGTGGTTGGATAAGCCTATGGTGTCCTGGATAATGGACTCTCTGTTGGGCAGACCACAGTTTATGAGACTCAAGGACTGTTTCTGATACGGATGTGAGCAACACTAGAGCACCACCAGGAACAGTCCTGTACACCACAGACTATAAATATAAGACCAGGTCATTTCACTTGCACAGATGATTCTGCACTAATGGGGTGCATTGATAAGAAGCACGAGATGGTGTACAGTATAGGAGTCAGGTGGAGAATTACGTTTCTGCAACTTAACATCGGCAAAACCAAGGCACTGGTCATTGACTTTCACTGCACCAGAGAGCCTCTTTGCCCAGTTACTATTCATGAAGTGGATGTAGAGGTGGTCCACTCCTACGAGTACTAGAGGGTGCACATTAATGACAGGTTGGACTGGTCTCTGAACATAGAAAAACTATACAGTACAAGAAAGGCAGAGCAGGCTCTTCTTTCTTAGGGGACTGTGTTCATTTAATGTGGGAAGTGACTTCCTCAACATTTTCAACAACTCTGTGATAGCCAGCAGAGGGCTACACTGGTAACATCACTTCAAGAGACTCCCATACCAAATTACAAGCTAATTAAAATGACAGGCTCAGTTATAGGAGACACTCTGGACCCCTGGAGGTTGTAGCAAAGGAGGGAATTGAAACAAAACTGAGTGCCATTACGAACAATGCCGTACATCCTGTCTCTGAGTCACTAACACTGAAGACTTTTAGGTAACGAATCATTCAGAAGAAGTGTGTCAAGAAACACTACTGGGGCTCATTTATACCAACAGCAGTACATCTGCATAATGCCTCATTGGGCATTCTTTCTTTTTAAACTTTCTTCCTCTTTAGTCATTGTGGTGTGTGTTCAGACCATAGTGTATGTGTATAGATAGATAGAAAGAGCTTAATTTGTTCACACCGGAAAGTCTGGACTTCTACAGAAGCTCTTTAAATAAATTAACACATGACTACGTACATTAATAAATATCTATCTATCTAGAAATCAACATCTTAATTAAAGAAAGAAACATATCCTCTAATATGACAAGTCTGATAAAAGCATTTAATTAGTGATTAGTCAGGAGAAAAGTTTGTCCTTCTGCATCATTTATTATTCGTTCACAGCATGATCAGAATGGTGAAATATTAAAGGTGCAGGTCTATTTTGTAAGGAACTGAATTTACATAACTGTGTAAATGCACACTTTTGGTTCATTGGATTACACCCGAATGATCTGTATAAAATAAAGGTCTACTTTGATACATTTTGGTTCTTCTTATACTCTTTAGGTTGAACTACCACCCTTGAAATTTCTGTATATAACAACTGTCCGATATTGTTAAATACAGGTGAACTGATTTCTTAATCTTCTTTTAGTACATTCAGAGTACAGTATTACATCTTTGTCTTTGTTGTTCATTTGACCTTTATCTGGTTTCCTGATATGCCTGAACAGGTTTCTATCTATCTATCTATCTATCTATCTATCTATCTATCTATCTATCTATCTATCTATCTATCTATCTATCTATCTATCTATCTATCTATCTATCTATCTATCTATCTATCTATCTAAGTACAGTTGCACAGCAATTGGAAGGCCACCTCAGCTATTTGCTGTATTGTGTTCAATGTTGTCAAACTCAAAACTAAATAAAAAAAGTGGAAAATGGATGAATGAATGCAGAAAATATATTAAAATTAGGCATGCAGTGTGTTTATTTGGCAAAGTATATTAATTCAGAAAATCTACACAATTTTGGTTGCAGGCTAACAGCTCCAAAGAAGGCTCAGTTGAGTTTAGCATGTAATAATAATAATTCTTTGCATTTATATAACGCTTTTCTCACTACTCAAAGCGCTTAACAATTGCAGGTTAAGGGCCTTGCTCAAGGGCCCAACAGAGCAGAGTCGCTTTTGGCATTTACGGGATTTGAACCGGCAACCTTCTGATTGCCAGTGCAGATCGCTAGCCTCAGAGCCACCACTCCGCCTGTCAGTTTAACGCGTGGGTTTGTGACTTTACCTCACATCATCCTTCAGTCCCAGCTTCAAAGGGACACACCAGGGCATCTGAGAATTCTGATTCATAAAATACTTAATGAAATTATATAAAACTTCAGAGTAAAGTAAGCAAAGCCGGAGAAGTACTGTAAATGATGCCTACATCACAAACAAGTAAGAACACCATTCCAGCACCATCCCAAGATGCTTTATGGGTCCGGTGCACATCTACAGCAGACTGTGATCAAACTGGTCAACCTCCAAAAGCATTAGGAGTCTACTAGGAAACAATCTGAGCATGTCAACTCCATTATTGAGCTTGTCAGATTTAAATTGTACTCAAAAGATAAATGCATTTGTAGTTTTGCTTCCTGGTTAATAGAAAATTGTTCTTTTTAGGGGAAAATAAAAATCATAGCACTAATCCAAAACCAAAAATGTGACAATACAGTACTGTTGGGCCAAACTGTAAATCTAACCTAGAGCCTCATCTGCAAACAGCATACATTCCCATGTTGTGTGTGTTCACTGAAGAGCTTTATTTTAAACTGAACAATAACAAACTGTCACAACAGATCAGGCTGGAATCATACAGAAAGCTGGACCTCAAGGACTAACATTAATTAGCTTAATAAATAAAGAGAGATATTTTTGTACCTAGCAGCTAGTTCAAACTGTCACTTTTTGCAGACTGACTGCCAACAGTCTGTGCTATGAAGTAAATTCTTCTAAAAATAAGCTGCTCATCACATGCAGTATTTGTAAATATAACTAATTCCACTACATTCTTTCTGCACTAGAATCTCAAGCAGTTACAGCCATCACCTTCAGTAAGTTTTGTCACAAATGGAAATGATCTGTACTGATGGAAAGAAACTGAGCTGTGAGGTGTAATAAATTTATCTTATTGGTTATCAAGTTTAGAATAAACCAGCTCCAGGTGGTTTAGGTTGGTGGGTCAGCATGGAATGCAGGGCAGGAACTGCCCAGAGAGGTGCCAGTCTATGGCTTGGCACAAAGACAATAACACCTACACCTATTTAAACCAGGCCAGTTTAGTCTTGCCAGTTAAGTTAAAATCAGCATCTTCACACTATTATGCCAGGTCCCGAAGGATCTCCTCCTGCTGAGCTATGACATGTGCCAAACCCCGCTCCATCTCTACATGTATCGTCTGATCTCATTTTGATCCAACTGTACAGTAGAAGCCTCCATCATTAGAACAATTTAATATTGTCATTTAGCTCAGTGTCTGATCCTGTTCATCTGCAGTGATTGCATCCCAAACCATTTATAGTAGCATTTATAGGCACTGCCTATAAACAACGCATGTGCACTCTGTGAAATCATTGTGGGTGCAAGAACATCGGTTCCATACCAGATGATGGATGAGCTAAGGAGAGTCTTCAAGAGGAACTCTACAATGTCAGAGATATGAGTGCATCCAGTGGTGTGTGTGTGTGTGTGCGTGTGTGTGTGTGTGTGTGTGGAGTTCACAAAACATTGGAACTAAAGTTTGTGTAAGGTCATCAATCCAAGAGACAACAAATAGACAGCACTTGTACATTGTCTCCAGTCTCACTCTTCTAAATACTACAGAGAAATAAGCCAACATATCTGTCTGAAGTGAGAAGAAGCTGACGTCCAGTTGAATCAGCCTCCTTTAAAACTGTTTAACTCTTCAATCTAAATCTGAAAGAAACACCAGCCTACCTCCTAGTCACTAACAATCATCATGTCTGGACCCTGTCACTTAACAATGGTGACTTAATGCGACAGAACACTGGCTCCAAAACTCAACCCTTTCTTTATTAAACACTGCAATGTAAATCAGCTGTGATTTGTGCACTGGCTTATTTTGACCACTATACACAATTAATGAACACGCTAGTGCCTTATTATTTAATTTAATATATTTTTACAGCTATCTGGTTTTGATTTTAGTTCACAGCTCCCTTAAGACTGTAAGAGTGTCTTTAATGAGGTCTTGTCCCGCCATGTGCACTGACTGGTTACAGATGGTAAATGGCTGAGTGTTGCTCTAGAAGCTCTTTAAAAACACCTGCTGTAGTTGTTTGAGTTGGTTTGTTTTGTGCTTATTAAAGTCACAAGTGCAGATGCCTGGAATAGAAGTGTTGGGCTCATGACAGTCTAATAGGAAACCTTCATCCAAATGAGAAAATATGCAGGTGACTATCAAAGAAGCTGGAAGAAATGAAAGTCTAAAACACAACTATAGTAAATAATATCTTCAGACGTGAATAGGTGTTAAAAATTGATGGATCCTCTTCCAAGATGGCACCTCCACACTCTTTTATTTCACAATTCTGACGTAAATATCGGTGGCCCTCCAATTTCCAACCCCCTTGGTGTCAGTATGATATAACTGGACTAGGAGGTTTATTTAATGAGTCAGGGCTAGAGGTGGTCCTTTCTCTTCGATTTATGTGTTCTATCATTTACACGTCCTAATTTTTCTATGTTTAGCTGAGGTCTTTGCTAAGGAATTGCTCTTTGCTCTGTGAATTTCCCCTTGTGGATTAATAAAGTATCTATCTATCTATCTATCTATCTATCTATCTATCTATCTATCTATCTATCTATCTATCTATCTATCTATCTATCTATCTATCTATCTATCTATCTATCTATCTATCTATCTATCTATCTATCTATCTATCTATCTATCTATCTATCTATCTATCTATCTATCTATCTGGAGTCCCCCTCTCTTTCCCTCTTCCAATTCATCTCCTGTCCCCATTTGCTTCATCCCTTTCTCATAAGTCCAAACTGGTATCTGGTCTCTAATCCCTCAAAACTCTCCCAATCATGTCCCAGACATTCCCCCATCCTTTGCGTTGTGCTGGGAAACCATGTCTCTGAATATCAAAAATTGCTCTAAAAATCCTAATCACCAGCACACACGATTTAAATTTGATCATAGACTTTACCCTACTCTCTGTGAGACGTTATCTCATGGGACTAGAATTAGATCCCTTATGTAATTTTTGTCCTCCTAAAGTCTCTGGCACTTTCCTAAACATGTTCTAGAAAAGTTCTCTGGCACTATATGGCTAAATCCCCCTCCATGATTCTTACTTTTCCCATTCCTTTGCCCACTCAGGTTTTTCTATCCCTAGACCTTTCTTCTTCTCTTTCCCCACTTTCCCTTTCTCTCTCCAGGCGATGGCTTTTAATGAATGCAACCATTACAGCGAAGTTGCTTTTAGCCACTCACTAGAAATCTCCTGACCTTGTCTCTCCTGCTATTCATCACAGGCTTCATGTTGTTCAGTTAATAAAGAGCTGGTTGGGGTGTTCCATCAGGCAGTTTCTCCAGTCCACCATTCCACATTTTTTTCCCCCTATTACTTTGCTTTTCTGCATTCACACTTGTTCATCAAATTATTTACCTAGCCCTCAGGGACACTTTAAAGATGACTGTGACTACACCACTATAATCCAGTCAAATCTAGTTCAGATAGTCTTTCCCCATTGACTTTAATGCAGTTCACCAAGTTGGGTGAATATCGCAAACATTTCCATGATTTCGGGTAACTCACAGTGATGTGAACCTGGCAATGTTTGCTCATCAGTATTGGGCACCAGTGGAGGGGTGTTTGTTTTTGTTCTTGCATAGCTCATAAATCAGTTAATATTGTTGGTTTCCTTTTACTGTATTCCTTTATCATTTTATAAATAAAACTTTATCAAAAAATAATTAGTAATTTCCTTTATAAAACTGCTCTAAAAAAGTATCTAAAAGTATCACAGTCTTCTGGACTGTGCCTAACTTAATGCAGGCATTCTCTGGGCAGTCTATGATTTTGGGTGTCCTTTCATTTATTACAGTGGCTTCAGAAAGTATTCAGACCCCATCACTATCTGTGCCTGTTCTTGAGTGGCCCAGTCAGAGCCGAGACTAGAGAGACCTGAATCCATCTTTCCACTGATGGCCTCCAGCCAGTCTGACAGAGCCTGAGAGGATCTGCAAAGAAGAATGGCAGGAAATCCCCAAATTCAGGTATGTGAAGCTCATTGCTTCAAACCCAACAAGACTCCAGGCTGTGATTGCTGCAAAAGGGGCTTCAATGAACTACTGAGTCGAGGGTCTGAATACCTGTGTCAATGGGAAATTTCAGTTTTTTATTTTAAGAAATCTGAAAATTTTCTAAAATCCTTTTTTCACTTTGTCATTCTGGGGTATTGAGTGTGGCTTGATGTGGGGAAAAAATTATTTAAATAAGTTTACCACAAGGTTGTGACACAGCAGGTGAGGTCAGGTTGGGGAAAATGCACTGGTACAGCACGTTGCTACACCCACCACAAGAAGAAACAGTTCAGGTTCCCGGTTGGCAACCCTCCAAAATGTATAAAAGGTGCTGAGGCCTGAATACTTTCAAAAGGCACTATACATAAAAATATTTGATTTCCTTACAGAACTGAGTTTGAATTACATTTGTATAATACACAAATACATTAAAAATTTTGTAAGTAAAGGCTGCAGCACTGATAGGTCAGTGGTTGGACAATTCAGTCCACAGCATAATAGTATTTAAACCAAAGAAGCTCCCTATTGGCCTCACAGATCACGTCTTGGGCTCCCATTGTAGCAGTGACATGCATTTGTCAGAGTAAATGACTGATGAATAATGAGGAATGGAAGGTGGCATCAGAGATGATTCTGAGTCCCACTGTATGCAAATAACTATATTGTGAAGATGAAATCAGAGAGTCAACTTATTACACAAGAGGATTCTTACATATACTTTGCACTTTTGTGTATGCAAAATCATGACTTTCAGAGTACCAGTGGGATCAATAGCATCCTGAAGGTCATCATTTGCACAAAGTGTTCAAAACAAAATGCTCGTACTCTTTAAAGGGCATCTGGTGGATGTTCAAAATTCTAATGCTGTGCTGTTCTCTCTCTCTCTCTCTCTCCTGCACTACTTCTCTCATTGCGTTATGTCTTATGGCTTAGATATCCCCAGAAGTCAATTTTACCTACGTTTTTGGCAGCTCATTGACATTACATCTTTGGCTGTTGTTCCTATAGCATTTCTCATGGGCAATACCTGTTCAAGAAAACTGCTGGACATGTTGAGTTGGTTTTTTTTCAACTAACAAAGAATAAAATACAAGGTTGACACGTAGAATTCTGCCGGAATCCACTTTGCACCTCCAATACCCTCATATGTGCTTTCGTATAAGACCTAAGGGAGAAGAGTTAAGACTAAGGCCTCCTATTTACCCACCAAGCACTTGCTGCGGTCTCCTCATGTACTAATTCTAAAGATGCTATACCTAAGTAGTATTAATATTGTCACATGCACAGTTTGCATTTGCACATCAACATTACAACAATCTACACGAGAGAAGGCAATTCAGCCCAACAAAAATTGCCAGTCCTATCCACTTAATTCTTCCAAAAAAACATCAAGTCGAGTTTTGAAAGTCCCTAATGTCTTACTGTCTACCACACTACTTGGTAGCTTATTCCAAGTGTCTGTTTATATAAACCTCCTAATGTTTTTGAGAAATTTACTCTTAACAAGTTTTCAACTTGTCCTTGAGGAACTCATTTTAAAGTAACAGTCTCGATCCATTGGACTAATTCCCTTCATAATTTGTAAAACATGTAATATGCCATCTCTCTGCAGTACCATGATAAACAAGAATGTATTAATGGAACACTTCACCCAAAATTATATTTTTTCACATGTTCCTTAGCCTGTGTAGTTTGTAGTAGTGGTCAAGAAAAATAAATTATAGACCTGACACTGCCCCTCATTATTTAGTCAAGAGTTTTGACATTAATTCAAAAGCACAACCCTGTTTGAGCAATTCTTTCATTTTCTGTAGTTATCTAACAATATATAAGCAAAAAACTACATGCGTTTTGCACATATAGAGCATATGAATGGGTGACTTGATGTGTGGATTATGTAACATAAGTAATCAAGATTTTTTCATGGACATTTCTGATATTGTGCGCTGTTGTCCAGTATCGGGTCCTATTCTAACTGAAACTTTGTAATGTAATTTTTTCTATGTAAACATGAGATGAAACACATTCTCAGTCACCACATTCTAAAAAAAATCTGTTTTTATAATGTCACATTATGGTTCTTTACTGGGCTGTGTGGTTCCACAAAGAACTATTGCTTGACAAACCACTATTTCATTCTGGGAAAGACTCTTTGTACATGAATTTGGTTCTTTGTGCTTTAATAAACCACCTAATATGTAGAAAAAAAAAAACCTGAAACGTTTAATGTGTGGTGGGCTTCCTAGGAGGACACAATCAGATCAACAAACCCTGTATTACCGTACATATTTAGCAATAGTCCTGGGTCTTTTGGGAACCAAAAATGGTTCCTCTATGGAACTGGTTTCGAACTCCAGGCCTGGAGGGCCGCAGCAGCTTCAGGTTTTCATTCTCACCCTTTTCCTAATCAGTGACCAGTGTTCACTGCTAATTTACTTTTTTTCCCTTCATTTTAATAGCCCTGTTTTTAAGGATTCAGTTCTCTGAATTGATTTGTTTCCTCATTAAATGGCAGCCAAACAGAAATGAGATGTGAAACGAGCCGACAGATGACCAGCTAAACTGAGGCTTCAAATGCCAACCAGTTTCTTAATGAGAAGCCGTTTCTTGCTGTTAATTATACCGTTATTTAATTCCATGGCTTCTTGCTGCTCTCATTCTGCCACAGCAGACATTTCACCATCCAAATGTTTTGGTGACCTGAGAGATCAACCTTAATGAGGCCTTTACTTTTCTTTATTTTCAGATATTAATAATAATAATAATAATAATACATTTTATTTATTTGTAGGCACCTTTCTAAACACTCAAGGACACCGAACAATAGATAGAACACATATTATAAACAAAACTAAAATACAAAAATTTAAATCAGACAGCAATTTTAATCAAAGGGAAAAAGCAGTCTTAAACAAATGAGTTTTAAGTTTAGATCTGAAAAGTGAAAATGATTCAATATTTCTAAGCTCAGGTGGTAGTGAGTTCCAAAGCTGGGGAGCAGAGCAACTGAATGCTCTGCTCCCCATAGTGGTAAGACGGGCGAAGGGGACAGTCAAGTGGAAGGAGAAAGAGGATCTAAGGGTACGGGAGAGAATGGCAACATGGAGGAGGTCAGACAGATATGGATGGGCAAGGTTGTGGATAGCCTTAAAAGTTAACAGAAGAATTTTGAATTGAATTTGGAACTGCACTGGAAGCCAATGAAGCTGCTGCAAAACGGGAATGATATGATGAACAGAGGGGGTTCTAGTAATGATGTGGGTAGATGAATTCTGGACCAGTTGAAGCTTTGCGAGAAAGACCAAAGAAAAGGGAATTGCAATAATGCAGACGAGAAGTGACAAGGCTATGAACAAGGATAGCAGTGGTGTGGGGAGTGAGGAAGGGGAGAATACGATTAATGTTACGCAAGTGGAAATATGCAGACCGGGAGATGTTATTGATGTGGAACTGAAAGGATAAAGTACTGTCAAGGATGACACCCAGACTCTTAACCTGTGGGGAAGGGGAGACAGAGGAATTATCAATAACAAATGAAAAATGATCAGTTTTGGATAATGTTGATTTTGTACCAATGAGGAGAAGCTCAGTTTTGTCACTATTTAATTTAAGAGAATTTGAAGAAAACCAGGATTTGATTTCTGCTATGTAATCAATAAGTGAGGAGGGTGGAAAGGAAACAGTAGGTTTGCTAGTGAGATAGAGCTGGGTGTCATCAGCATAACAGTGGAAGCTAATGTTATATTTATGAAAGATATTTCCAAGGGGAAGGAGGTAAATAATGAAAAGGAGGGGTCCCAGGACAGAGCCCTGGGACACACCTGAAGTAACAGCGGTGGATTGGGATGTGAAAGTTTTAAGCTGAACAAACTGAGTGTGGCCTGAGAGGTAGGATCTGAACCAGTCTAGTGGAGTGTGGGTAATGCCAATCGAAGATAATCTATTGAGAAGAGTAGTGTGACAAATAGTGTCAAAGGCTGCACTCAGATCAAGGAGGATGAGAATAGTAATTAAACCAGAATCAGCTGCCATAAGGAGGTCATTAATAATTTTTTCTAAGTGCCGTTTCTGTACTGTGGAGGGGACGAAAACCAGACTGGAACTGTTCATACAGATTATTTTGAGATAAATGAGAATGAAGTTGAATAGCCACTATTTTTTCAAGAATTTTGGAAATGAAGGGTAGATTAGAAAAAGGACGAAAATTACTGAAATTAGTTGGATTGGCACCAGGTTTTTCAGTATTGGGGTTATTGCAACAGTTTTAAAAGATGAAGGAACAGTATCAGTAGTGACAGAAGAATTGATTATAGCAGAAATAAGAGGGACCAGAGAGGGGAGGCAGACTTTGACTAGAACTGTAGGGAGGGGGTCCAGTTGACAGGTGGATGGCTTAGACTTACAGATAACATCTGAGATTTCTGTGAATGTAGGAAGCTCAAAAGATGAAAATGAGTGAGTTGGTGGGTGAAATTCAAATGAAGTACTGGAGGAATCCGTACAGAGAGACTAATGAATCTTCAGGATTTTTTCATTAAAAAAGGACATAAGGGAATTTGAAAAAATCAGTTGAGTAAAAGTTAGAAGGTAAAGAATCTGGGGGTTGTGTGATATTATTAAGCAGTGAAAATGTTGTGTGATGGGCACAGGTGAGCTGGTCATGTGGCGGCTCGTTTTGTGTCTCATTATTGTTTGGCTCCTAATTAAGAAATAAAAAACCAACTAAGGGGCCTGAGTCAAGTTAATGAAAAGAAGTACTTAGCAGCAAGGCTCCAGCAGACCCCCGTGACCCTGTGTTAGAAAATAGGGGGTTGGATAATGGATGGATGGATGGACTGGATGGAAGGACAGCAAAAACTGGTCACTAATTAAAAAGATGGTTAGAATGAAAACCTGCAGCCACTGAGGCCCTCCAGGACTGGAGATCGACACCACTGCTCTATGCCATCATTCTGAAGAACCACTCTGGCATCTTTATTTTTAAGAGTGTGCTACAAACTACATGGGGTAAATAACATATCAAAATTCATTTTTGGCTGAGATATTCTTTTAAAATGTGTAGCTTTATTTAATTTAATAGATGTAGCTGCATTGCCACTTATACTGGTTGAGATGCTTTTCAAAAAAAATCTATGAACCGTTGTGTCGTCCCACAATGATATGCACAAAATCAACTGCTTGTTTTTCTTGTTAATAAATTCAGGTAGGTGCTGCTGCTTTTGGAAAAGTCCTAATTTGCTGAACATCTGCCTAATCTGCCTTTTCTAGTGTTAAATGCAAAATGGGTAGAAAAAACAACTAAACAAGTGGTTATTATGAAAGGAGCATATTGAATGTAATCAGCAAACATCTGTACAGTGCAGAATATTCACTGGTCACCAAGTGGGCTCCTCTACGTAAACGCTGACCCAAATCCTGGATAACAAAGCATTACTTCATGTAGTCCATTCAGATTTCTGTAAATTACTTTAATTCAGCTTAAAACAAACACAAAAAAACATTGCTCATGGGAAGGCTTGCTTCTTTTTAAACTCGATTCTAAGAGCTCACACAAATGTGGTGAACGTGTACTCACATGTATTCCCGGTGTGCTGAGTGCACAGCTGCTGCATTGCTGTAACGCCATAAAACGATGACTGAAGAAAGCACATCCAGGGTGGCATCAAACTGCAAAAAACAAAAACCCTTGATGAGCAAACTGAACGATCGCCTAGACAGCCTGTCAACACGGCCTGCTGCTGATGCTGATCCAGCCTCACACTCTTAGAAGTATAGCAGGGATGATAAGAGGCAGGCTGCTAACTTGATAAAAGGCTCACAGAAGCTCAGGGTCACCTTGTCTCCTTTGTCACATTGCAAGAACTACTGGAATTTGTCCACTTTGTTTTTATTTCTGAAATGTTTAGTGGCTTTTTGTGAATTTAGACAAATGGCTTACACCATCTTTCCGTTAGGAGTTTGCACTGAGTTTTTCAGTTCAGGTTAAGTTGTTGTTGTGCACTGCTTTTAACAAGTCTGGAGTGCTGCAGACATTTAGCTCTTTAGTGTAGTTAACAAGAAAGCATATAACATCAGACAAAGCACAAACAATAGGATAACGTTTAATTGAATAACGTATTATTCATTAGTAAATGCTATCCTGAGAGCTGTTATATATGGAGAAAAATTACAAAGAACTTTGTTAAACATTTAAGGATAGTATTCTGTAAAAACACTACATAAAATAAAACTAACACTTCCTCAGACTCTGTGTGGTAAAAAAGATAAACCTTTAATTCAAATTCTTCTTTTGCTGACTGTCCATTTAGTATTTCTTTCCCTTTCTTATTCTTCGTTCTTAATCTGACTTCTCCAAAACTTTGCTCCATCCTGTGTCACAGTGCACCATGTTTAGGTACATTATTAATATTAAAAGAACAAGAACTTAAACCTGACTCTACCAGGCCTTACTGAACATGCTTACCCCTACAAAGAAGGTCAGTAGATGAGCGATTTGTCTACCAGGGTTATTCTACTCTTTCAATCTTTTCTGTCTAAGCTCCACATTCACTGGTGAACCTGCCACCCAACTCAGATCGCAATTTTATGCTGACAGGTTTAATGCAATGCATGTTTTTATTTTCAGCATTTTGTGACATTTGTACAAATGGTTTAGCAAAGTGATTATGCAGAAATGCCTAATTCAGTCATAAGAGAGGGCCCACTGGTCACCCTAGTCACCACTGTTGTCCCCACCAATAAAATCTTGACACAAATGTGTGTCACCCTCAGAGCTCATTTAATGATGGCTACACTCTGAACCAAGGGGTGGTGCTGTTGCCTAATGCCTTCTCTCTTCCTCCCTCTGCAGAAAAGATGACTGATTCTTCTTCCATCCCTGACATCAGTTCCACTTTCTGACCTCCTGAACCGGCCAAACCCCGCAGCTGTGATAACCAGCAATGTCACCATCTTGGGTAGTCTGCAGAAGGCTTGCATACGAACAAGATCTTGATTATTGTTTTCTGATTTTTCCAGTTCTGTTTTGGCCATCACGGTATACGAGGTTTACCTAGGTGCCCCAACTATTTCTGACATGTCTTCCTGTTTCTTGCTATAACATTTCGATAGAGTTTGGAGGAGCAGACAATTTTCTCAGCTTCTTTCTCTAACTCGACCACTTCTCATTGTACTTACGATAAACGTCTGTGCTGCATCCAAAAGAACAGAAAGAATAAGACACGGCACAGCACAACTTGAGAAATCAAGAAAACTCAAGTTGGAGGTTAGCTTCTTATTTAGAGCAACTGCTTGTTTACGTTACAAGAAGCCACAAATAAAATGTTTCTATTGATTAAAGGGACACTCAATCTATGTAATGGACATGCCCTGACCCATGACTCTGTACTAAAATAATTGACCCAGGAACATAAATGAAGGAAGGATCACATAATTGACTTTTAACCTCCTTAAATATGTTTGATCCAATCCAGGGCTTAGAGGTTGCTGGATCAACATTAAGGCAGGACAGTCCTGGAAAAAGCACCAGTCCATCTCAGTGCCAGATTGGCATCAGCATTGAACCTAACAGACATGTTTTTAGGAATATTCAAGGAAACCAAAGTGCCCAGATAAAAACCCATAGACACTGTGAGAACGAGAACATGGGCTGCAACCAAACAGTCAACCATCGAACAGCAGATTGAAACTCAGGATTCTGAAACTATCAAGCAGCAGAGCTAACAGATCTAATATCTTGGATCATTCCAAGAAAAAAGTTATTGTTCCTAACAGGTAAGGAGTCAATAACTGTCCTACGCACAACAATTAATGCGCTATGAAACTTTCTTCACAGCTGAGAGTAGAAGAGATCATGAGAATAAATAGCAAATCATTTCACTGGTAGCAGATTTGTGGACAGTGTTGTCAACCCTCAGATGAATCTTTTAATTTACAATTGGCCAATTCTACTCTTATTTTCATGAACCCCGAGAAGTGACTGAGATAGAGTATAAGTGAATAATGGAGTCAGAAGGAGGCTCCTGTGTAGGGTTGTTAGGATCACTTTTTGTGATTCAGTGAGAAGCTCAGAAATAAGGGAGGACCTAACAGTAGAACTATTGCTTCTCTGGAGCCAGCTGAAATGGTATAGAAATAGAGCTAGGATAGTGAGGTTCTACCATATGTGGCCCAGGATACAATAGAGTATTTATATCTGTTGAATAGCATGGGAACCTCTGGAAATTACCCAGGAAGATTTGTAAAAAGTTGGTGAGAATAGCATAAACTGGCCTGTCCAGCTCAGCATGTTGCCACCATGACTCTTACCAGGAAATTCTTATTAAAGTGATGCTGTATGCTTGAGTTTGGGTTTCTTATTTTACTGACTTGGTACCACCAGGTTATTCATTTTTTAACTGTCCTTGGCTGTCTCGTCATGGGGGTCGAGGGACTTTCCACTGTTTTTAAAAGTTTGTTTCTGTGTTGGAAGCCATGATAGGTGTCTTTTTAATAGCTTTGAACTGCAACTTTTTGAACAGTATAGCTCTTACTCTTTGCTGTGTGCTGTGGTTTATAGGCCTTCTGTAATTAATGATGCCTTCGTTTCTGAATTTTCTGATCTCCTGGCTGATATTACACTCTCCTATGATTAAGTAGGCTACTTATTGTTGGCGATTTTAACATGCATGTTTGTTGTCAATCTAAACCTTTGGTTAATGACTTTTTATCACTTTTGGATTCATTTGATTTTATCCAGTATATTAATTCCCCAACTCATTCTCATGGTTACACCCTTGATCTCGTTCTGACACGTGATATTTCAGTTAACAACATTGATATACTGTATGTGATGTTCCTTTTACTTATCATTTTTCTCTAATGATGGAATTGAATAGTACTGTTGACGTTGCTACTGTGTTTCATGCTATTCTTGCTTTTTAAATTCCTCTATTGTAGCTGATTTTAAAAGCATGTTCTTTAGTTTTGATCTACAAGGCCAGTATTATAGTATTGATGATTCTGTCTTAGCTTTAAATTCATCATGTAAAATAGTTTTAGACTCTATGGCTCCCCTAAAAATAAGCTGTAAATTATGGTTCAATGACACCACACAGCAGTTGTGCTGCATCTGCAGGATTGCAGAACAATGATAGAAGGAGGACAGGCTGACTGTATCTAAGCAGATTTTTAGAACTTCTCTGTTCAACCTCCAGGAAGCAGTTATGAAATGTAAACACAATTACTTCTCAGATTTGGTATCATCACATTATAAGAAACCCAGGAACTTATTTAGTGCAATTAATTTGTCTATTTACCCTCATTCAGAGATGGGATTAAATAGTACTGTTCATTCATGTGACCAGTTTCTTTCATTCTTTGTCATCCAATCTGGTGTTGTTCCAACGGGTTATGTACTTCCTGTTGTTAATCATGGCACTGTTTAGAAATCCTTTCATGTTGACACACTTAGACCTACTTTTTGTCCTTTTGATGTTGTTCCACCATACCTATTACTGAAGGCTTTTGATGTCCTCGGTCTAGTATTGTTAGATATTATAAGCGGTTTTATTAGTGACGGCATTGTGCCTTCATTTTTTAAACAAGCAGTGGTGTGACCCTGTCTTAAAAAGGCAGAATTAGATCCTGGTATGTTAAGCTAATTTTCGCTCAATTTCCCAATTGTCATTTTTGGCTAAAATATTAGAAAGAATTATTTATAATTAATTGGTTGATCATCTTAACTTCAATATTTTATGTGGGATCTACCAATTTGGCTTTAGGCGTTATCATGGTGTTGAGACCTGAAAGTATTTAACAATATGTCTTTCATTATCAACTCAGGTGGTGCAGCAGTCCTTGTCCTCCTAGACCTTTCTTCAGCTTTTGACACTACTGATCATGAGATCTTACTGTTGCAGCTTGTGCTTCCGGTGGGGCTTATAGGGGCTGCCCTTAACTGGTTCAGGTCATATCTTACTGATACACACTTTTCAGTAACTTTCAATTCCTATTTTTCATCTATTGTTCCTGTTAAATGTGGGTTTCCTCATTCTGGGTCCTCTTTTATTTTCTATATATCTTCATCCCCTTGGTGCTATTTTTAGGAAGTGTAGTAGGCACACAAGATGGACGAGTGGCCCGACCAGGAGTCCAGAAGATCCCTTACCCGCACGTGAGGCCCCGAATAAATGGACAGACGTCCCGAACGGACATGGACTTTATACGTTCCCTGGCCACAACAGAAGAAGACAGGGTAGGACTGTCCCTGGGGGATGTTTACTCTTCCCAGGCGCTAGATGGCAGTAGCCCTCCATATTGGCACCCATTCAGGAACCAGCAGGGAATGCTGGGAGTTTTAGTCTGGCAGCACTGCCCTGCTGGGGTCCGTGGGTGCTGCAACGGTGTGCTGAAGGGAGATGTGCAATACTGGACTTCCATATGACCTGGAAATGCTTCCATTGAGCAGTGGCCCTGTCACTGGAAATACTCACAGGTACTTAATAAAAGGGACTGCACTCCCTTATCCAATCAAGTTGGAGGTGGGAGAATGTGGAGCAACACTCAACTGGAGGAGGACAGTGCATTGGTGAGAAAAAAGAGGATTGTGAGAAGAGAGAACCTGTTTTTTGTCCTTGTGTTTTGCAACTTTGGACTCTGTGTGTTCGTATTCGGGGCTCACTGATGTTTCTATCACAGAAGTTTAATCTTTCTTTTCATTATTATGCTGATGACACGTGGGTCTATATTCCTGTGTGTAACTCTTCAATGAAATCAGCATCACAATTGTCTTGTAGAAGTAAGATCCTGAATGGTTGACAATTTTCTCAGTCTTAATCAAAATAAAACGGAGGTACTGATAGCTGGTACACCTTACAAATCGCAAATTGGTTTTGCACTCCTTGGGTCTTTCGTGGACTTTTGCAAACCTAATATTCGGAATCTTGGGGTTATTTTTGATAGTTACCGCTCTTTTGAGAAAATTATCTGGTCAAGAGTTGCTTTTTCCAGCTTCGTCTGTTAGCCAAGGTTAAGCCTTATCTCCTAGGGATCTTGAGAAAGTTATTTGTGCTTTTATCTTTTCACAGCTTGATTACTGAGACTTATTGTATTCTGGGACCAGCAAATCCCTGGTATGCAGGTTGCAGTTGGTCTAGAATGCTGCTGGCCGTTTTTTGGTCGGGGTAAAACTAATTTTAGCGTCTTTACAATGGCTGGCTGTTAGTTTCAGAATTGCTTTTAAAGTTTTGCTGCTGGTTTTTAAATGAATACATGGGTATACTCCCACTTATTTATTTGAACTGTGTTTTATACACCAGCCATCCAGTGAACATAGATATATCGGTCAGTTGTCTCTTGTTGTCCCTTGTACTAAGTGCAAAACTAAGGGGGATAGGACTTTTGCAGCTGCTACACCTTGTAGGTGGAATTCTTTACCTAATTACATTAAAGAGTCAGCTGAACTGTTTAAAATGAGATTGAAGATGCATTTCTATTCTCTAGCTGTCTGTGACCTTCAATGATACTGATGGTTCCTTCCACATAGTTATTTGTTTGTTTTCAATTTACTGCTAGTTTATATTGTGTTTCACTGTATTTTATTCTACTTATTTTATTTATGTTTATTGTATATGTTATTGTAAAGCACTTTGGCAGAAGAATTACTAATTGGTGTTTTAAATGTGCTCTATAAATAAATTGACATTGATATTGTTTGCTGAGTTAATTACCTGCAGATAAAGAATTCACAAACACCAGGCTTTTCATATACAAACGGTGCATATGTACAAAAATGTTGCATGCGTCCGTTGCAACGCTCACTTCGAGATGTATAAAAACTAAACCTGGCATAAAGTCACACACATCTTCACTGGAGCCTCCACCTTGCGTACATACTTTTCTATTTGGTTTTGCAAACTGCCGGTATCCAGCGTCAAAGCAGTGCTACTGTTTCTTTTTCATATTTGCATCCATAACGTGGGATTTATCAAACACACCAAAATTAGTTGCATACCATTTACAAATTTAATTAATTTGATTGTAATCATTCCGGAACAATACAACATAGCTGTTTTAGAAGACATTGCAAATGGAAGAGTTAGAAGAGAGCACACATTTATAGATGATGATGACTGGCTTCTGAGTTGATTTCGATTTGCAAGAGCTATCCTCTTGAAGGTGTGTGCTGAAGTAGTGCCCACTTTACAAAGGCAGACATTAAAAAATTGTGCTCTACCTGCTTCTTTGCAAGTTCTGTCCACCCTTGGGATTTTAGCCACAGGAGGTTTTCAATGTGAAGTTGCTATCCATTCAGGTAGTTCACACTCATCACTGAGTTGCTCCATGCCAGCTGTATAGGATGATATCTGCTTGTCATCCAAATATTTCACTGTGGTTGAACTGGGAAACATCAAAGCGCAATTCACTGCAACGTCCAGTTTTCCAAATGTAATCGGAGCGGTCAGCTGCACGCACATTGC
The DNA here is from genome assembly GCF_900747795.2 of Erpetoichthys calabaricus. NCBI lineage: Eukaryota > Metazoa > Chordata > Cladistia > Polypteriformes > Polypteridae > Erpetoichthys > Erpetoichthys calabaricus. Next base: position 58,537,283 of record NC_041401.2, on the reverse strand, counting down.
TATTTTAATGGTGCTGGACAAGTTACATCAGCCAGGGATGAATCACCAAAAGAATGAGCTGGCTTTACATCATATTTTTTTTTCCAACTAGTGCAGCAAAAGGCAAGCAGTTCTTTAAAAGATATCGAGTCACCTCAAAGAGCCATGTAAAGAGCACAATCTATCCGTTGTGGTGCTCTGTGTCAGAGCTACACTATAAAGGCGCCTTCAGAGAATGAATTTGCTTATGAAAATTGAAAACATTTCCACTCTATTAATGTGCTGCTCTATAGTCCACAGAAAGTGTGTCACATTGTGCAAGCAAAACACTGAACAGATGGGGCTATTTATATTGATTTGCATATTCAAATTTGCAAAATTCAGGGAGGAGTCAGCATGAGGCTGTAGACGCATACACGTGCGTTAAACTTCACGTTCTTTGGGTTTTATAAAGGGGAAGTGCATGGAACTTGTCATACACACAGTTTTATGCATCTGGATTTTTTTGAGCATATGTATATTTCCACTATTGTCCATATGCCATGTTTTAGTGTGAATTCTATGCACGGCGTGTTGATACATGAGGCCCAAGGAGACTGAGTGAGTAACTGAGGGAATGTGTTAACACTAAATTTAAATGCCCAATTTGTTGTTAACCTGGCCAAAACCATATGCACTAGTGAAATTAACCAGCAAACTAGCATATGTCAATAGCACAATGCACAATAAACCTCTATGGGCTTTTGAAACAATTAAATTGCTCCAAGACACTTTTCATCTCACATGCTTTAAACAACAGACACTCCAGTGTTATATTGTGAATTTCCCCTTGGGATTAATAAAGTATCTATCTATCTATCTATCTATCTATCTATCTATCTATCTATCTATCTATCTATCTATCTATCTATCTATCTATCTATCTATCTATCTATCTATCTATCTATCTATCTATCTATCTATCTATCTATCTATCTATCTATCTATCTATCTATCATACTGTAGGTGAATTTGGTCTGTCAAATGCCAGAGCAGCAGTCTAATTTTAAAATGTTTACCCTGACAAGGAAGTTGATGTTAAAGAATATCTCATTTTAAAATGCAGGAAAGCTGGATGAGCCATTGTTTCTCTGGCACATTTATGACTAGATAAGATAAGAACCTTTGGTAAGTGTTGGACTAGGGGATTGAAGGCTTTGTATTGGTCTGGCGGTAACTGACTGCCCAACTAGCCTGGGGGAATACAGGTGGTCAAAATGAAAGGACATGCTGCTGACTGGCACTCACAGTGACTGAGTCTGCCTGAGAGGGAGCTGATGCAATACAGCCCCACTGGTTCAAGAGGTGTGTCAAGAAGCCATTAGATTTCTTTAAATTAAGGGTTAACCTCTCTCTGCTCCATTCATCCACACGGCCATTCCACCCAAGGGAACTGCTAGGCCACATTGGACTAGAGACCAATCAACATACTGAGACAGAGAGTCACCTGAGAGCTATACATGCAAGATGAACTGTTTATTAATCAGACTGTTTTTTTTTACCAACACTTATTTTGCTCTATTTTGGGAAAAATGGATATCTAAAGGTAATTCATGTATGAATAAAAACGTAACATTTTCTCCTGTTTTTTTCTGAAACTTTATATAACTACCTGGTGTTAGAGATGTAAAAGAAAGTGGGATGTATTGACCTACTGTCACAGTCAACCTTGACAGTGAACAACTGGTAAGAAATATACAAAGACTAGAGATAGGATTTGAGGATTGCTTTTAAGATCTAATAAATAAATAATAAAAACTCTGAAAAGGAGATTAGGGTCATCCTAGTACCCTACCAACACAAAACAAGCCATGAAAAAGATGACATGTGGCCGTGTCCAATATCAACCTGCCATAACAGATGTTTGACTAGCTTTGATGGATAACAGCTTCCTTATGAGGAGGAAAGACCAATTCCTAGATAGCATTCATGTAACTAAACTTGGAAAACAAAAACATATTTCTGCGCTCAGCATTCAAATTTAAAAAATACATACTGTGGCCGATGGCCAGGGTCCTTGCCTGGCTGGGATGCCTCTCCCTTGCATGGACCGGGGGAGCAAGCCTGGTCAGGACAGCAAAAGTCAGTGTTTTCAGTCAACCAGATTACTGTAATGCACTCCTCTCAGGACTACCCAAAAAAGACATAAATCAATTGCAACTAGTGCAGAATGCAGCTGCAAGAATCTTAACTAGGAAAAGAAAATCCGAGCACATTTTTCCAGTTTTGATGTCACTACACTGGTTACCTGTGTCATTTAGAACTGACTTTAAAATACTGCTTATGGTCTACAAAGCCTTAAATAATCTCACTCCATCCTATATTTCAGAATGTCTTACACCTTACACTCCAAATCGTAACCTTAGATCTTCAAATGAGTGTCTGCTTATAATTTCAAGAACTAAACTTGAAAGAAGTGGTGAGGCAGCCTTCTGCTGTTATGCACCTAAAATCTGGAATAGCTTGTCAATAGGAATTTGCCAGGCTAATACAGTGGAGCACTTTAAAACACTGCTGAAAACACATTATTTTAACATGGCTTTCTCATAGCTTCATCTTAGTTTAATCTTGATGCTCTGTATATTCAATTAATTATCATTATTATTCATGGTGGATCCAAAATCCGTATTAACCCCTACTTTCTCTGCTGTTCTTTTTCCAGTTTTTTGTGGTGGTGATTTGTGCCACCACCACATGATCAAAGCACCGTGCAGTCCCTACATTGATGGATTGGAGGCCAGAGGTCCACATGACCGTCATCATCAAGTTCTTCCATGTGAACCCTGAATACAATGAGGACTGATTGAGGTCATTTATGTTAGGTAGAATGCCTAGAGGGGACTGGGTGGTCTCATGGCCTCGGAACCCCTGCAGATTTTATTTTTTCTCCAGCTGTCTGGAGTTTTTTTTTTTTTTTTTTCTGTCCTCCCTGGCCATCGGGCCTTACTTTTATTCTATGTTAATTAGTGTTCCCTAATTTTAATTCTTATTTATTTTTGTCTTTTTTCTCTTTCTTCATCATGTAAAGCACTTTGAGTTACATTATTTGTATGAAAATGTGCTACATAAATAAATGTTGTTGTTGTTGACAGTACTTTCCCCGGAACGCTAGATGGCAGCCCCCCTGGGTTGCAGCCTGTGCTTAAGACTCCCGCAGGGCTTCATGGGAGTTGGAGTTTGGTGCAGCCCTGTTGGGATCTGTGAGTGCCGCCAGGGGATGCTGTAGCTGCTACTGAGCCCTACAGAGCAGCTCTTCTGCCACACGCAGGTGCTGCTGGAAATAGGTCTTCAAGCACCTGGAGCACTTCTGGGTTTGTTATAAAAGGAGCCAGCAGCCACTACTCCAGGAGCCAGAATCAGGAGGAGGAAGACGAAGCTTGCCGAAGGGAGAGTGGAGGAGCAAGAAAGAGAAAAGAAGGAAGACTTATTGTATTGTATTGTGCTGTGCTTGTGCTGGACTCTGTTGAGCTTGTGGGAATGGGAATGGCCCTGTGTGCTTTGAACTTGTGTCCTATGTCTGTCTGTGTCAGGGCTGGCTTTTACAACACTTACAAACATCATTAGTTAGGTCTTACAATTGTGTTGCACATATAAGGTCAGGATGTCTTATGTAAGCCTTTTGAAAAGTTTTTGGTCACTTAATAAGACAATTATATAGCTTTAAATCCACACATAAGCAGAGCCTGTAAATGCCCAGGAATTCTTGAAGGCTATGACCAGGAAGAAAAAATACAAACTTCCTAGCAAACTTAAATCCATCTTACTTCACACTGACCCTCTTTCCGGCAATCTCCTGTTAGATGTTTAGAACAGCATGCTGGTGGGAAAGGGCCTTTAGATAACAGGGTGCTGACGTGATTCTGAGAGGTAGAGATTAAGAGCACATGAGAGAACAAGAACTCTTAATCCATGTGAACCTCAACAGTAATTCTGTGAAAAGTCAATTATTTTTGGGGAGATTATGGCACACTGTATACATTTATTATGCTTATAGATCAGAGTAAAGAGGACATATGCAATAAGTTAATTAGATATTAGAAAATACCTAAAGAGATACTTACAGCAAATCCAAAGGCTGAAGCGCTGTATCTCATGAAGGAAACAGCTGCAAAACAAAAAGAAGGGCAATGAGATAAGTCGAGATTTTAGAGATATTTTGTCATTTTTCCATTTGCATATACTCAGTCATAAAACCACTGTTGCTGAGACTACAATCCACTGTGAATGTGACTGTCTTGGAATAAAAAAACAAAGGAAATGAAAGGCAGCTCCCTTATTTTAAAAAAGTGTCCTAAATCACTGTAGGATAAAGATGTTTGTCAGTACTGTGCTTGATGATCATCCCCAATAGTGACTGACAAGCACACTGCCTTGCATGTAGTGTATGTTAGGATCCCAGAATCTGTCCTGGTAGCTTTAATATCTACACAGAAAAAAAAAATCTGTTAATCTGACTAATGCACCACCGCATATCATTATGTCTGTTTCTTTAGATTAGAACACTTAGAAATAAAACATTAATAAACACTATAATAAAAAAAACAACATTATTTCTTTGTTGTGATAAAATTCTTTATCTTTATCAACATTAATCTATCTAACTACCTGTGATATACAACTGCAATAACTCAGAAATAATACAATTTCTTTCATTATCTGCATGTGTACAGTATCATATGTGCCCCACAGCAACCATATTAAATAACTTCATAATTACAAGAATTGATATTTTCATTCAGACCTCATTTTCTACAAATTATAGAAGATGTGAGTGAGCGAAATGTGCCAATTAATGGAAAACCACACAGTTTCAGAACTGAGAAGCAACTTATTGTGAAATAATGCAATTCCATTTTAAAATATTAGCTGACATTTGAGTCTTAACTCATCAATCAGACTATATTTTGAACAGTTTTTGCAATGAACAGAACCATAAACATGCACCAGCCCAAAGATGCAAAGCCCAAAACAGCACCATCAATGAGCAAGTAACAGAGGAATAGAATCGTCTGCACTGTGGTCTCCTTCTAGATAGACAAGAGAAGATCGACAGCAGCTAAAAATAACCAAACATCAAAGTCTACACTTCAGATCTATTAAAGTAAAATGCAAGCGCCATGCTTTGAAATACACACAGGTTTGTATCATTATAGCATTATTCGCATTTACGTTTTCATCCATATTTACAGCCACACTTGCAACTTTTTGCCTTAAACATGATATTCATTTTGACATAATGTGTTAAAACATGTACCCAGAATTTAAATTTCCATCCTTGAAAAAAAATCTTGTCTTTTATTTACAAAATAAACACTCATTTGGAGCTTAATTGTTGCATCCTTGCTGTAAGTCTGTACACCAGCTCGTTGCTCTTTCTCACAGCCAAGCTTCAACATTTTTGCCATTAACAAGCAAATGACACCAAGTCAAGCCTCGCTACTCTGTTCATTCACACCACAGATCAGGCTATGTCAGGAAGGGCTACACCATCCTCCACACCACTTTTCTCACATCTGTAAATGTCAGGTTAAAATATAATTGGAGACAGATATATATTTTCATGTATGCGTGCCAGTGGATTACCTCCTGGGCTCACCTAAGGTATGTGGTACCACCCTGGGATGAGACGAGGCTCTGTCGCTAACAGTCTTGTTTCCTTTTATCCATCAGAGCCTCAAGGAACCGTCCAATGAGGACAGTGAAATCAAAGAGGCCCTGCTTTTTCCAGTATAAAGGGGAAATGATCCAGGAAGGTGGAGTCTCATTTGGATATGACCTTGCTGGAGAGAGTCTCAGAGAAGGCCACATGACTGATTTAAAAGGTAACTGGCCTGTCATTATAGTGCCATCGACACATTTCATTTGTTTTATTTGAAGTTTCTTTTTGTTTGAATTAAATGGAATTTTACATGGTTGACGCCCCAATTATTTTTGGATTCACCTTGCCTTATTATTCGCCCTGCTATGATAGATAGATAGATAGATAGATAGATAGATAGATAGATAGATAGATAGATAGATAGATAGATAGATAGATAGATAGATAGATAGATAGAATGATTGTGTGACAAAACCCTAAACGTAAATCAAGTACCACAGTCAAAGGGACACAGCATTAAGTCCTTAACCAGAAAAATGAATTATTTCCACAGGTGTGAAGATTTTCTTTTTTTGTTTAGAGAATATCCATAAACTTGAATGTTGCTGCCCAGGTGGCAGAGGCATCACAATAAGTTATGATCAGAGCTTTGCAACAACTTGCTGAATTTTGGCAATGAACCACAAAATGGCATCACTCTAACCAAAAAAATACAATGATAAATAACTTTCTGGTGCTGAAAATTACAAATTAATAACACTCTCTGATCTTAGAAACTATCAGTAAGACACAAAACACTGTAAGAAAAAAAATGCATGAAGTGCAAAAAAAAAAGCAGCTCTATGATACACTGTTACACATTTTAGTTTTGATTCACCAAAGTCTTCCTACTGCAGACTATATACGTGCAATAATTTAACAGTGTAGGGATTTACAAAGCACCACCTACAGCCACACAAAGGGAATGCAAGCTGTCTATGGTCAAACAGCTTGGAACTTCCAAGAGTGTATGTGAAGCAAACAGTGCAAGTTAGAAAAAATAAATTAATTTCAGAGGCAATGAGTTGAAGGTATTACATTTAAATCTGTAAAAAAAAAACCAGTTAAATGGGATGAGTACTTCATTTATTCATGCCCCCTTATTACAACATTCCGTCTCAACATAACGAGATATTCCCTTTTAATAATGGCAGATTACATTAAGCATTTTAGTGAGAATGAATAGTTCTCCCTAATGTTACACACACACACTGGAGGATCTTCCTCCCATTAAAGATGAAATATGTTGACTTAACTGAGTGTACCTTCTAAAGATGGCTTCCATTTGTTTAGTAAATTGGGCATTGAATTTCTGTACAGTCTTGACTTGCACTCAAATTAACTGCCACACCAACGGTTGCTTTACGACTATTGATTTACTTTTCCCTACAGCACACTCTGTTTCAGCACTAGTTATCTGGACTTAAAAAAAAAAGCTTTAAACAAAGTCTGATGAGTTTTCTGGGTTTTTTGAAATAACAACTTGTTTGGAATATTCAAAACTGCCTGAAGCTGCCAGCCTTCATGTTTACCCTCTGGCTTATATTTACATTCCTGTATGTCTATTTTGCTCATTTCAGATTCTTTTATTATCATTGTTTATGGCAATATTATTATGTATTTTTATTATTATTTTCCTAATTATTTATTTAATGTCAGTTTTGTTTATTATGTCATTTCTAAGTGCTTAAATTTGTTCTTTCATGTTCTTTATGTTTTCTGTGTGGTTCCCCAAGAAGTGGGGCCACCAGTTAGTCTCCACTGAGGGGCTGCTCCGAGTCCCATAAGGGATCCTGGGAATTGAAGCCCTTTGTGGTACATTGTATGCACTTGGTGGTTGGTTAGTTTAAATTTACCAGCTTTTTTTGACACTTTACTTCTGTTTTTTGGAATTTGATTTTTAGATCATGTTTGGGACTCATATATTTGGGGTGACTTGTTAGCAATTTCCTTTGCCTCTTTTTTTGCTCTTTTGAGGATTTTATTATTTTTTAATTTAATTTTATTAATGAATTTTTCTTTTATAAAGATTTTTTGTTGCCTTGCTCTGTACTATACAGCATTTGTTTTCTCTTCCCTAATGTGAGTATTTTGAGACATTTCAGTATATTATTCAAACTTTAAGAGTTAAATGCATTTTAGCCCAGTGTAGGCTTAAGTCACCCACTCAGGTAAAACTGGGCTACCTTTTGATGCACTCCCTCTTGGCAGGCTTGGGGAAGTTAGGCCTGCTTCCTTGGCTATTTTTATTGTTTATTTCTTTATTTGGTTTGCTCCTTTATCCAAAGCAGCTTACATGTTTTGAGATTCAATTGGTTACATTTATTTTGCTTTATAAAATTGAAGCAGGTGAAGTGACTTGAGCGGCACGGTGGCGCAATGGGTAGCGCTGCTGCCTCGCAGTTGGGAGACCTGGGGACCTGGGTTCGCTTCCCGGGTCCTCCATGTGTGGAGTTTGCATGTTCTCCCCGTGTCTGCGTGGGTTTCCTCCGGGCGCTCCGGTTTCCTCCCACAGTCCAAAGACATGCAGGTTAGGTGGATTGGCAATTCTAAATTGGCCCTAGTGTGTGGGTGTGTTTGTGTGTGTCCTGCGGTGGGTTGGCACCCTGCCCGGGATTGGTTCCTGCCTTGTACCCTGTGTTGGCTGGGATTGGCTCCAGCAGACCCCCGTGACCCTGTGTTCGGATTCAGCGGGTTGGAAAATGGATGGATGAAGTGACTTGCTCATGATCACACAGTGTCAGTAGCAGGAGGTTAAGCTAGGTTGACATTTGAACAATTTTGATGAGATCAGGCCAAGCTCCCCAAAACTGTTCATTTAATTTTTCCAAAAGTCAAATACAGACCCACCTTTCTAAGTAGCCTGTAGCAACATGAGTTATTTCTGTAATATTCTTTATCCTTTAGATATTATTATTGTTTGTATTATGGCAATGATTATGTTTTTGTTCTTTTGTATGTAATGTTTTGAATATTATTTTGTTTTGAATTATTGAATTATGTTTATTTTTGTATTGGTCTATGTAGTTGATTGCACCACACCCTTCATATAGAGTTTCAAGGGGCAGAGCCATTATGTCGTCAGAGCTGGACCACCATTCTGTGCCCATATATTATTCCAGGAAGAGAGGCTGGTTCTCCAGAAAGACATTGAAAATGATATTGTATTCATCATTTTTGTTTTTTTATTTTTGGTTTTCTGGATATTTTACTTGTTTTGTAAAATATTAAATTTGACATACCAAGTGGTTTTGTTTGCGCTGTGTTGTTGTTTGCTTATTTTCTGCATTAATTTTGTTTTCTTTGCTATATATTTCTTTGCACTTAAATTTGTTGTATTGTTTTTGGATCACAGTCATTTATGGTTTCCTCTTCTCCTTTGTGAATTTTACTTGTTTTGAGCCTGGGCTGTCCTCTTTTTGTATTTTATGGATTAGGGAAAGTCCCATCTGAGATACCAGACTCACTTCAGGATTGGGGAAATTGCTCCGATTTCAGATGGCACCTTACTATTCATATAGTGATTCTACATGTATTCAGTATTTTCTTTATATGAAAATATTCTAATAATGATTCAGCATTTCTCGACACTATCATTTACTGCCACATTGCCACTATGACCTGATACCATTGTGGTCCATTGCAACCAACAATTTAGTTTGAGACTTCAACATCAATTAAGTCCCCATTGGCTGCTAATTAAAAAAAAAGTATTTAAAAAATATGAACTACAATTTGCTATAGTTTGTCCACACCCAACAACTAACAACAACCTAAAAATGCTTTCTTTCATTACCTAGTGCCTATGAAAGCCATTTTAGCAACTACACGCCTATCTGGTCTCAGCTTTTAAGTGCCTGATACTATAAAATACCTTTAAAAAACTTTATTCACTCTACTAATACATTTTAATTATATTCAGTTATGACAGCTATTTCTAGATATGACTCATTGCTACAAAAATATTCAATAATCATAAATGTGATATATGTCTCTATGATGAAGTAAATAAACAAAAATTGAAATTGTTCCAACTTTCACAATAGTAAACTAAGTCCCTAATAATACACAAATGTTATGCCATGAGGGTATTTCCTAACTTGTTCATTTTTGTAGCACATTGGTCCTGTAAGAGTGGAGAGGAATTTTTTCTTCTGTTACACTTAATCAAATAGTTTTATCCAAAACAAAAGGAAAACGAATTGATTTTTTCCTAGCTAGAAATGAAAAAGACTTAGGTGTGAACATCTACAGTATTTTTCACAGACTGAAAGGCCTCCGGCTCAAAATCCAATTAGCACAAAGAAGCCTTGGAATGGTTTCTGAGGTGTTAGCCATTTCACTGGGTTTCATTAGTTGTTACATGACAAGTATTTTCAAATCAGATCTTGGCTGAACTTTTTAGTTGGGACGGACATTGCAAATAATTTCTTATGCAGATATTAATTCCAGGTTTTATTTGGGAATCACTCTAGTATCTTTATCCCTTTGGATAGGCACATCACACATTCAAAAATGCTTGAATAGCCTGGACAAAGAAATTGAATTAAGGTTGATGTACTTTGTTCTTCTAATTTTACCTGTCATGTTTTGATGTTTTGGACAGTAAATACTATTAATGCCAATGACAACGGAGCTCTGATTCCCTTCCTGACTTAACTTAAACATAATTCTAAGATATTAAACCCTCCTGTGATAGGGGTCTAAATGGTAAATATGAGGAGGAAAAAAACAGAGGCCTGGTGGATGTCTTCACTGAGTAGTACAGGTCTGAACAATCTGCAGTTCAACAACAGCACAACTGAGGAGATAGTGGTGGACTTCACGAACACCATGGCTTTCATCAGTCCAGGTGGTCCAACGAAATCAATACCTGGAGCTACACTTGGACAGAAATATGGATGGACTACAAACGCAGCAGTCGTAATAAAAGAGCAGAAGAACAATCCCTGGTCAACGTGCCATGTTCTTACAACACAAAGCTAATTGTACCATGGGATGACAGCTGCCATTAGATGTTTCAATATATCTTCTCTGGAAAGACTACTTACTTTTTCACATTTTAGCTCAGCATAACATAACATAGCATAACATAAAACAGCAGTTACTGTGTAACCTATTTAAGTTTATTCAGGATTGTGAGGTGTAATTTCAAATAGTTAATTACCAAAATGATTGGATTATTTATTTAACCACTCAGACTTGAGTGTGTATTTTTGATTTTATTTATATAGTCCGCTGTCTCCAGTCTCTCCAAGGGATTGATCGATTGATTATTCTATCTAACTACCTATCTACTGTATCAGTTATGGAACAGCTTGGGTTTCATCAAAGGGCTCTTTCCTTTATACAGTATTTTCCAATTTTATTGTTCCTTATGTATTTCTTGATACAGTAAATATCCTTTTCTCCCCTTTTTGTATTTTATTTATAATAAGTATCATGTATACTTATATTTATATAGATATTTGTATTTCTATTTAGATAGTATTTGTTAAATTACTTCTTAAAGAGTTATGCCTAAGGGGGCAGGACCCTCAGACATGCAGCTATAGGATGGCCCCTATCCTATTCAAGAGCCTAGCAGCCCGGAACATGACTGCTGCTGCATTAGAGTGTACGTATGTCTTTTGTCTACCATTTTCATTGATTTGTTTTTTCAACTATTGTAAGTGCTTTGTGCTGGATCTCTGTTTTTTTGGACTTTGGTTTGCATTTAGAAAAACAATATAAATTTGTGGGCTGACTTTGCTCTCTTTGGTTTGCCTTATGATGGCTTTTCTGAATTAATTTTAAAATAATTTCTTTAAATATAAAGAATTATTGCTTTGTGTTTTTGTTAACGAGGGATAAGGGTTGTACATGCTTCTCTTTTTTCTTTTAGTGATTTTTGAATAGTGAAGCATTTACACCTTTTAGCAAGGTTGGTGTAGGCTGAAAGATTTCAGGTAAGGCTTACATTTTTGCTAGGCCTTTTTGGAGCTTTGAGGCCTGTATTACTTTGAAAAGCCAGGCTCTTGATTTTGTGAAGCCCAGCAAATTCATAACACTATCTATCTATCTATCTATCTATCTATCTATCTATCTATCTATCTATCTATCTATCTATCTATCTATCTATCTATCTATCTATCTATCTATCTATCTATCTATCTATCTATCTATCTATCTATCTATCTATCTATCTATCTATCTATCTATCTATCCTGTGACTGTTCTTACATGCCTAAAGGAACTAAGTGAAGGAAAGCAAAAAAAGGGTTGTAGAAGACATATTTGCCAGCTTCCTTCGCACCAACATACTTGCCAAAGTGGAAGAAGATCTGTAATCGCAGGTAATTCCATCTATTGTACCTCTCTGTTTTCTTCAGCTCACAATACTGCCCTTCCCTAAAGGAGTCTGTCATGCTCAACCGGGCTGTCTCAGTCATGATCACAAGTGCATCTGAACTTGTCATGATATTCTGTGCCTTTGGAAACGCAAGCAGAGGCTTAGCACACAAACACATTTAATTATGAAATAAAATAAGTTTTCCCATTTGGAACCCTCCACCCTTTCTAAGCTTTCCTGTGTTTTCCTTGGGGCTGACTACAAATATGGGGAAGGATTCAGATGTGACACTGCTATTAAGAAAATTTGAGTTAGCTTTAGAATGAAAGAGAACTTGTCAGAAGACTCCCTACAATGTCAGCTCATCCCCTTCTGCCTTATAAACTCTTGCCAAAGGGAAGTCCAACATCATTCTGGACCTGGAGCATGTCATTTATTGGCTGGGAGAAGCTCTTGACTCATTACTAATTACCGTTTTTTTTTATTTGTGTATTTTCTTTGCAAATGAATCACTAGTCATTAAATGGTCAACTTGTAGTTTTCCTGACGTTTCTGTAGAAGGCCCAACAAGTGATAAAAATGGTGAAAAAATAAAGTGTACCTAGAAAGCAGAAAATGTGGCATTTGGTAAAAGCTATCATGAAGGTACATATATTTGATAATTTGCTTAAAAATATATAAAGCAGAAAACTGGAAGAATGACAGGAATTGGCCAATGAGATGGAACAAAAGCAGCACATATAGGATTAATGTAGTAATCTGAGATGGAGGACACAGCGTTTTACTATTAGCTTACCCTGGCTGTTGTAGTCCTGCAGTTGATGTCTCTCCGCTGACTCCAGACTCATTATTGACTGGAACTTTTGCCACTCACCCTGCTTGAAAATGTAACTGTGCTGCCATCGTCTGTCTGTTTATTTGCACCACTTTAACATGGTACATACTACATTTAACATTGCTACAGCCTGTTTGGGAAACACTGTAACATGAAGCAGAGTATGACTTTCCCTATAGCTTTATTAATATAATATAACATTCCCAAATCTGCCTAATCCAATTTAGGATCATGGGGAGCCTATCTTGATAGCATGTGGCACAAGGCAGGAACTCATCCTGTGAAGCTTACAGACACACACATTCACACTTACATAGGACCAATTTAAACTTATGGGCATATCTTTGGAAATGTGGGAACAAAACATGGAGTATCCAGAGGAGATATGCTGCAAAAAGCTCTGCTGTTTTTTTAATAAAGTGGTGTAAATTTGTAATGAGAAGAGGCCAAAGTTTCTGACAGACAAAAAAACTGCATTTTGTAACCCATATGGGTTACAAAGGTGGCAGAATAAGTGCTGTCAACATCAGCAATACTAAACAGTGGTAAATAACAAAAATATCATTCTCATATATATGATTCAGAAGATCATAAAAAGATGAGAGAAATATTTAAAGAACCAAGGAGGCTATACTAAAAATAATATTAACATTTTTGTGAATTACAAGTAGTTTTACTCTGTTAAATAAAATATAAATCTTTGAGTTTTACTCTTGTACTGTATTCTTCCTCTTGTACTGTATTCTTCTTTATTAGAACTATTTGTTTAAATATGGTATATAAATATTCAAGATGCACAACATACCAACTTCAGTGAGAGGGTTAGAAATGTTAGTGGGCAGTAGGCTGACCCCAATACTTTCCTCAGCACTCTTTATCATTTGGTCAGTGGAGTGGCCATCTGACAGAGCTCTCCCTCCATTACAACTGGATGAATAATCCACTAGCTCCTCGTTTTCTGGTTATTTCTCCATGTTTTGGCTTTATTGAATGAAAAAGCAGGACATCTCAAAAACAATGTAAAAGCTCAAAGCCAAGTGACATTTTTTTGCTGTAAAATATGCCACAGATTTATCACAATATGAAAAGTATGGCAGGAATTTCATGCTTCAGTGAGTGTTAGTTTATTTGCACCTCTAAATATGCACCAGATTTCAATGACTCTTTAGTCAGACAATAAAAATCTGTCAATTTATTCCAGTTTTCACCCTTGGCCCTTGCCCGCGGTGTATCCCATTTGCATTTGTTACTCATCAGAATAGCTATGCCAAAGCAGAGTTAAATCCAATCAGCATATCAACTGACAGCTTTTACGCGGAATAATAAAGCTAGATCCACCTAACTTCTGAGGCACACTTGTAACCTTCTTAATATATCGTGCCTTCCAAGGTGAACATCAAAAAGCACTTACCAAGACACAGTGAAACCTTTTTCGCAAAAATACGCATTGATCCAAATATGAGCCCAGGCAGATTAAACGACTTGCTCATATTACATAAAGAATCAGCCAGACAGTTGAGCCAGCATTCTTCAGTCTCCCAGTTAAATGTCTTAGCCTCTGTGCTGCACTGCCTAAGAAAACAGGCCTTTAACTATTACAGTACTAATCTCAGTCCAGTTCCATGGTTGTGGTGAGGCAGAGTCTACTTCTACAGCATCGGAAAAGAGCCAACCCTGGATTGGGTGTCAGTATATCGATGGGCACATTTATTTACACATCTAGTCTATAAAATTAGAGTCACCAGTCAGCTTCATCACCAAATCTTCATAATGTGGGGATGATTAGGATTACCTGACAGAACCCAACAAACATACGGGAGAGCATTTCCAATTATACAGCTTGACAACCAAGTCTGCAGGATTTGTGAGGCAGCAGAGAAAATCACCAAGAAATATGAAGGGAAAATTGTTATGTTTCAGCTTGGGTGTGTTCCCAAGCTTCTGTTTATTTTCCTTTTCAATGTCTTCTTTTTTATATGTTTATTGTAATTATGTATTTTTGTTAATTTTGCCTTGTTTATTTACTAATTAGTTCCTATGTATTTTGTACAGCTGTCTTATTAGGTTAGATTAATAAACTTTATTAATCCCTTGGGGACATTCAGATGCATACTGCACCACAAACAGACAAAAACTAGGATACAGACTCATAGGACAGATAGTACAGCCAATCAATCAATCAGCTGATAAATAAATAAGCAAATAAATAAATATTGTGCAGATATTTCAAAATGAACTTAACAAGTAACTTGCAAGAAAGCACTGAATTGCCTGATAGCACTGCACAGAAAAGATCCCCAGAGATGCTTCTTAGCACACAATGGTGGAATGAGCCTGTGACTAAATGTGCTCCAAGGACCTCCTGGAGGCGATGGAAGGGATTTTTCATGATGGCATCCTATTTGCCACCATCCTCTTTTCCACAACAGCTTCCAGTGTTTCTAGGGTTTGCCCTGTGATGGAGCAGGCTCCCCTGATAAGTTTGTTCAGGCATTGTACTTTCCCAGGCACCACAGTGTAGAACAATACACTGATTACTACGCATTGGTCGAATATTTCCAGCAGCTTGCTACATACATCAAAATACCTGAGTCTCCCAAGGAAGTACAGTCTGCTCTGGGTCTTCTTGTACAGTGCCACTGTGTTGTCAGACCGGTCCAGTTTGCGGTTTATCTGAACCTCCAGCTACTTGTAGCTCTGCACCATTTCCACGTCATCCCCCTGAGTGGTGACAGGTCTCAGAGGCTCCTTGGCACGCTGGACGTCCACCACTAGTTATTTTGTCTTGCTGATATTGACTTGTTGATAGTTCTCCCTGCACCATAAGTCAAAGTCCTCCACGACTTTCCAGGACTCTGACTTGTTTCCATTATTAATGCAGCCTGTGTTGGAGGAGTCATCTGTAGATGGCAAGCACTGGCATTGTGCTGGAAGTACATTGAGTAGAGGGTAAACAGAGCAGGAGTTCCCTGTACACAGAACTGGACAGTTCCCTTTGGTACTCCTGTGTCACACACCACCATTTCTGACACACAAACTGCTGTCTGTTGGTCAAGTAGTCCATGATCCAGGAGATTTTGGGGGCATCAAGATGCACAGCCTTTAGCATTTTCCCCAGTTGATGAGGCAGAATGGTATTAAAGGCACTGGAAAAATCAAAGAACATTATCAAACTGCAGAAAATCCAGATGTTCTGTAACCAGAGGCTGGAGCTGTTTCAGGAGCAGCCTCTCAAAGGTCTTCATCATGTATGATGTAATAGCAACTGGTCTGTACTCCTTGAGATCACGGGAATGCCCTTTCTTTGGCACAAGGGCCAAACAGGAGGTTTAGCTTGTACTTTGTGGGTGACCCCCCCCAAGGGGCGGGGCCAACCTGATGTTACTGTTGAAGGACCGCCCTCAAACATTATATTCCAAAACTAAGGGCAGACCTTTCAGTGGTTTGTTGATATTCATTGAGTTCAGGTTTCTGATTTCTGCTTTTGTTTTGTGGATACTCTTTCTTAGACTGTGATCTGGGACTTGTATGCCTTTTTAGGTAAATCCTATTTGCCTCATTTTTGTTTTTCTACAATTCTTGTGCTTCTTTTGTTTATTACAAATAAATGTCTTCTTTAATAAAGAGTTTGTTTTTAGACTAGTGTAGTCAAAGTTTAATCTTAAGGCTGTGTAGGCCAAAGCATAGTTTGGGGTCAGGCTGCCTGAAATGAGGCCTATTTCTAGGCAGGTTAAGGAATGTTCTTGCCTGGTTTATGGATCATTTTTGTGGCAGCATATCTTATTGCTATTTATGACAATGAAATTACAACAGAAATAATCAAAATAATAGAGAGATTTGATTCATTTTCTGAAGTCCTAATGTATACAAACTTCAAGTTAAACACATCTTTGATGTCAAATTTAGCAAGCGTAACATTTACAAAAAAAATACGTACTTCCAGGTAATTTAAGAAGGTAACACAGAAAATCTTACAATATCTGAAATCTTACCTCTCAAAATGCACTCACGGTATCTGGTTTATGGTTTATCATTAAACTAAGTTAGCTGAAATTCATCTTGAGACATCACAAACAAATATAACAACCCAAATTAACCATAGGGGTGGATGGTGGCATAGTGGTAGCACTGCTGCCTCACAGTTAGAAAACATGAATTCACTTCCCGGGAGTTAGGAGGCCTGGGTTCGCTTCCCAGGTCCTCCCTGAGCGGAGTTTGCATATTCTCCCCGTGTCTGCGTGGGTTTCCTCCCACAGTCCAAAGACATGCAGGTTAGGTGCATTGGAGATCCTAAATTGTCCCTGGTGTGTGCTTGGTGTGTGTGTGTGTGCCCTGCGATGGCACCCTGACAGGGGTTTATTCCTGCCTTGTGCCCTCTGCTGGCTGGGATTGGCTCCAGCAGAACCTCATGACCCTGTGTTAGGATATAGTGGGTTGGATAATGGATGGATGGAAATTAACCATAGCAGACTCTGAACCATAATCTCAACAGGTCATGCAGAAAAAAAGAAAGAGTTGGGTTCTTTCTGAGAGGTAAGAGTACTTGATAAAATCTCAATACCCTGGACAGTAAACACTGACACTCATATTTATCGGTCATACTGGGTCACTTTAGACATGACTCTAAACCCAGCATACATGTTTTAGTGCCTTGCAAAATGTTGTGTGAGATCATGTAGACCCCAGGAATTGAACTCAAATCCCTAGAGCTGTGTGGTAGCACAGTTAACCACAGCACAAAGTCTTCTTGGATATCTCAAAATGACCTGCATGCATTAAGATGTGTTGAAATGACTTCCATGCTGTTTTAAGTTCTGGAGTCATGATAGTTGAACTGCATTTTGACATATCTCTAAATGTTAAGTTGGTTTGCCTGATGAACCAATCAAAGGTCCTGCCTGTGACTTTTAACAGACACAATATTGTCTCCAAAAGAAATTCCTGCCAAATTAGGGTTAGGGTTAGTGTTTACTAATTCTTGTAATTTAATTCACAACAGTAAAAATGTGACAACCGCTGGCTTGCTCGGTTACTGGCAGCCCAAAGTCTCACCAAACCTTGCCACCTTACATGGTGGAGCCTCATCCTCCCAATCAATTAAATTGCCTTGAATCGCATTGCGGAGTCAGGATGCGCATATAAAACCTCAGCACATGGCCCTGGTGTTCAGTGACTGCCAGTCAAAGCACTCACTGCTGCTGCTTTGTTTTTCTACTTTGACTGAGCTTTCATTACAGCTCCAGTAATTCCCAAATGACAGCCCACACTGCAGTACTTGAGTGAACCAGACAGCACATTACTAATATTACAAAACTGCAGCTGCATGTTAAACACATTTATTAAATGAGAATTTGTGTCACAGTTATAATGAAAACATGGCATGGTGACGCCAGCTCTGTAATTGAACCCTGGTCTAATTGTAAGCAAATCTGTTGTTTCTCCAGACTTCTGAGTTCCTCTAATGCCTCTGGATTTGCCCATAGTTTTAAAACATGCTGTTAGGCAGATGGAGGTTTGAATGACTTTGAACCTGACTGTGTCGGAGTAGACTGGCATTGTGTTCAGGGCACTTCACCCATTGGTACCAGCATAGGCTGTGCATTCCAATTACTCCAAATTTGATTAGTAGGTGCCCTAAAGAAATTACTGTTATGAAAATTAGGGGAATAACTGCAAAAAAGTAGACTTAAATAAATTTAGAGCCATGGTATGCAAGTTAACAAAAACACTGTGATGTCACCCCTAATGAACCCTCCTTGTTAACTTTCAGTTCAAAGTCATGGCACATTCAGAATAATTAGATACATCAAGTTAGCATCTTGCCCTTAAGAGTCTTCTGCAATAATCTGATGAACATGTTGTTGTGATGTGAGAGTTTGCATATAACTTGATAAATATTTTGTATGTCTTTATTTGTAATTTAGGCAAAGCAATGTAATTTACTGTTACTTTGGTGAGAGGCATTCGTGTTTGCCCCCCCCCCCCCTTTTACTACTGAGTTTCTTTGAATTTTACGACAGTGTTGGGTTGTGTGCTTTAAACCAGTTTGGCGAGTGTTTCTCTGCTAAAGTCTTTCAACTTCCACAAGGAAACTTTAGCTCAACAAATGGTTTTGGGGGATGGCAGGTATTAAGATGTTCTATTTCCCAATTGGTCTGAGGTATGCTTGTTTGGAATTGGCTTGTCTCAGAGGTCTTTAAGTACTATGATGCCCTATTGGCTCTAGGGGTTGGACAGAGAATCTATAAATCTGCTTGCTCAACCACATTCTCTCTCTCTTACTAACCAACAACTGATGAAGACCATCACACCATGAACTGAAAGGACAACACAATGGAGACCACAGTTTAGCAGCCATATTGAAACAGACATACGGCCTGTTCTGAAGAAAGCCGAATGATGCTTTAACTAGAGACATTTTAAATAACTACAAGTCTGTGTGCCGCCTGAAACTACACATCACCATTTAATCAGGTTGTATGGTTGACAATATTCAAATGTACTTTGCATATTGTTATTATTTATGAATATTATCAATAATAGATTGTTTTATGTGTAACCTAACTCTTGCTTGTCTTTTTACTACACCTAATTGCCTATAGGTATAGAAGGGAAGGTGGGGATAAGTTATATACTATAATACCTTATAAACAGTGGTAAGTCTGTGGAAGTTTAGGGCGTTCTGACAGAGGCTACATATAAATAATACAATAGGGGAAAGTAGAGCAATATATTACTCTACCAAGACAAAACACATGTGTTAGTGTGTTTCTTTTAAATCGGTTGTTTATGGGCTGTTGGGGAATTGCAGTGTTGGGAATGTTACTTTTAAAATAACTTAGCTACATTACTTACAAAAAACTAAATAAATATGTTATGTAGTTATTATAAAATATAATATTTTACAGACAGTGTTTTAGTTTTGTGTTTCTTTTTCTTTTTTTGTATGAATAATAATAATAATTCATTACATTTATATAGCGCTTTTCTCAGTACTCAAAGCGCTATCCACACAGGGAGGAACCGGGAAGCGAACCCACAATCTTCCACAGTCTCCTTACTGCAAAGCAGCAGCACTACCACTGCGCCACCTATGAAGAACTGCACATTTTACTAGCCAGCACTAGTTATTAAATCCAAAGTCCATATACGTACCTTCATGAAACTGACCAGAAGCATAGCCAGATTTGGTCATTTTCATTTTTATAAATACAGTACATTTAGTCCTTCACGTGCAGATAGATAGATAGATAGATAGATAGATAGATAGATAGATAGATAGATAGATAGATAGATAGATAGATAGATAGATAGATAGATAGATAGATAGATAGATAGATACTTTATTAATCCCAAGGGGAAATTCACATACTCCAGCAGCAGCATACTATATAGCATCCATTCCCTTTTTCTATCCCCCAAAGTGGAACACTGGCCGCTGTACTACCCGATCACTTGCCTTCATTATATCAAACATAGCAAATAATTGGATGAAAACTAAACTGACATTTTATGAATGTTTTTTTTTTCTGGTGTGCATACTGCACACTTTTATCCAATTGGCTGTGCAATTGAGCCATGTAAAGAATTGGCGTAAAGTCCACCATGTTTGCTTCTTGTCTTACATCCAGTGCAACCCTAAACTGGGAACATTAAATTGAAATGTCAGCACATGTAGGATCAAATGCACACCTACAACGTTTATTCTGTTTATTATTTTGACTTGATTGCACTCTACGTTAACATCTCCCTTACTAGCTGACACCAGGCGGCCGGAGCATGCGCATGCACAATGTTACACTGACAGCAGCAGGCAACATCTTTACAAAAAAATGCAACACTCCTGCAAAATGACTGCTGGGATTAGGCTTTGATAGGAACACATTTCTGTTTTTTTATGTAATGCAGGGATTGTGATTACTTATGTATGTTTGTATCGATGTGGTATTTGTATGAGGTCAATTAAATTAAATTTCATGCAAATGGCATTGCTATACTAATGTTTTCTTTACTTTATTTCACTCCAAAATGTCAAAGATGACATTGAAACATTAGAACAGAACTGTGAAGAGAACAGGCCGCTTAGCTCAACAAGCTTGGCCATCTATACCAGTAGTTCCCAAATTCAGTCCTGGAGGCCCCCTGTGGCTGCAGGTTTTTGTTCCCACCAACTTCTGTTTTTAACTTGACTCCTAGCATAATTACATGAGCTTTCATTTTCCAGTTTCTATGTTTTGAACATAGAGTAGATATTACAAAACTAAGTTTGGTAGCATGTAGACTGCATGTAGACTTATTTTGCTCAACTGGAAGACCCCCAAACCTCCTTTTATAACTCAGTAGGAAAACATTGTACTATATTATCTAAAATTGTTGTATCAATGTATTATCTCAATAGTTTTCTTTAAGAGAAAAATTGGCATCCACTTCAAGTACCTTCTGTACTTTCAGAAATAAATACTTTTCAATCACAGTCATAGTTACTACTGTAGAGATTCAACAGTGGCTAATGGCTGTAATGACTGCAATGAGAACTCAGTTTCAGGAGGCTTTGTTAACTTTTAGCAGTCTGACTTCTACTTAATATAATAATGTATCAGGTGGAGTGGTGTTTCTGAGGCTAAGGGTCTGTGCTGGTATTTGGAAGGTTGCCAGTTCAAGTCCCATTAATGTCAGAAATGATCCAACTCCGTTGGACCCTTAAGCAAGGCCCTTAACCTTAATTATTCCAGGAGTGTTGAACAATGGGTAACCCTGTGCTCTGAACCCCCCCATCCCCATCCACCAAAGGTCATACGAAAGGACCATTTCCCCTCTGGGATTAATAAAATATATCAAATCAAAAAAAAAATATGTTAGGACAGTTCTAACATGAACAGCCCAACATTGCTTCTCAATCCTATTCAGTTGTGTTTTGAAGGCCTTAAAGTACTACTGTCTATTACACTACTTGGTAACTCTTTTCCATTCATCTGTGATGTCTTTGTGAAGAAAAACTGAAGAAAATTTACATTTTTAAGTACCAAATGTAAATTGTACCCTCCTAAACCCTAGGCATAAACAGATGAACAGTACCAGCCACAAATAGATAGATAGATAGATAGATAGATAGATAGATAGATAGATAGATAGATAGATAGATAGATAGATAGATAGATAGATAGATAGATAGATAGATAGATAGATACTTTATTAATCCCAATGGGAAATTCACATTCTTCAGCAGCAGCATACTGATACAATAAATAATATTAAATTAAAGAATGATAATAATGCAGGTGAAAAACAGACAATAACTATGTATAATGTTAAATGTTAACGTTTACCCCCCCGGATGGAATTAAAGAGTCGCATAGTTTGGGGGAGGAACGATCTCCTCAATCTGTCAGTGGAGCAGGACAGTGACAGCAGTCTGTCGCTGAAGCTGCTCTTCTGTCTGGAGATGATACTAAAATATTGACCTGTGTAGACGTCATTACAGCCTACTTTCAATGCACTAGTTGCATCATAAAGTCTACTTACTTTGCAAAGCTCTCGGAAAGATTTTTCAAGGATTTATGTGCATGTGTTGAACATAAAGAGGTACTGCATGTGAATACTGCATAATAAAACAGGCAGCCCTCACTTTCAGTAATAAGAGCATTCTCTCATAATGACCATTAGAGGTGCTCTTATAACTGAAGTCTGTATACACTTGGAGCTAGCGGCAAATACGGTACAGTGAAGAAATTCAAACTTCTCTACGGCGCTAGCTCAGAGTGGTTCAAAAAATGAGGTAAAATAAGCTGCATAAAAAGAAAAGAAGACAAACGTATTTGTGCTTCCAAGCTTCACCTCACAAGTGTGAGATACAGTAGCACCAGAGTGCTGGGACAGGTAGCTGGCACCAATGTGCCAAGTTTGTGCTGAAATGCTGCCTTGGCACGTCTGCAGTGCACAACACCTCCCTTTGGTATAAGATGAAGTGAGGCAAATGATTCAGCATTGTGCTGAATGAGCGGAAAACGTCAGCAAGATCGAATGGAAGCCCAGCAGGCTGCTTGGGGATCTTTTTTTGCAAAGCATGCAAATATTAAGTCATGCAGGTACAGTAAAACTCTCAAGTGCTTCCTCGCAGTTGAGGGGATAAATATTTGAGGCCTTTTTAGTGCCGGGAGTTACAGAGCATTAGTAACTGAAGAAGAAAAGAATCTAATGTGGAAATACCAACAAATCTTCTAAGGTGTTTTGTAAGGGGTCTCTCAGAGTTATAAAAAAGGTACAGCATGAAAGTGGGCAACTTCTTTTTTTCATTCCACCATAAAATAATAATTTTCTAATCATTCCTTGTAATTTGCCTATCACTTCCTCCCCAGTCCTCTGTTCACTGTTCAGATCTGTCAAGTGTGGTATAAGCAGTTGTATTTCACTCTCCAAACTTTGATTATTTTTGATTGTTCTTAAAATTCATTCATTTTCAGGCCCACCTAATGCAAATCAAGAGTGATGGGCTCCAGAGTATACCCAAGCAGCTCTCTGCCCAACGCAGGACATGGAAAGCATTGCTTTCCTTTAATTTTACAATTAATATTCTCAACTCAACTTTTGTTCCCACACAGCATCTACTGCTATGTGACACCCCACTGTGGTCTATATTTAATTTTCCTTTTTTTTAGTAGATTCAGGGACTAGCTTTAAGAATGATGAAATAACCTTGAAAGTAGGGCTAGCAAGAGGAAAATCCACTCCACCTCGAAAACCATTAGAAGGGATCAGCATTAGGCAGGGCAAGGCAAGATGTGGAGGCAGGCAGGGTGGCATAGTGGGTAATGCTTTGGACCTCAAATCATGAGGCTGTGGGTTCAAATCCTGCTACTGACACTGTGTGACCATGACCAAGCCACTTCACCTGGCATCTCAAATGTTGTAAGTCCATCCATCCATCCATTTTCCAACCCACTGAATCCGAACACAGGGTCACGGGGGTCTGCTGGAGCCAATCCCAGCCAACACAGGGCACAAGGCAGGAACCAATCCCGGGCAGGGTGCCAACCCACCGCAGGACACACACAAACACACCCACCCACACACCAAGCACACACTAGGCCCAATTTAGAATTGCCAATACACCTAACCAGCATGTCTTTGGACTGTGGGAGGAAACCGGAGCACCCGGAGGAAACCCACGCAGACACGGGGAGAACATGCAAACTCCATGCAGGGAGGACCCAGGAAGCGAACCCAGGTCCCCAGGTCCCCAGGTCTCCCAACTGCGAGGCAGCAGTGCTACCCACTGCACCACCGTGCCGCCCATGTTGTAAGCCATCTTGGACAAAAGGTGTCAGACAATATATCAGGTAATAATATAGCATCTTGCAAAGCTGTACAGGCCCATTCTGGCAAATTTTAATAGAGTATAAGGCTGTGTAATGAATGAGCTCATCAAAAATGGCTTCAAAATGCATAACAACCCTATGTGGGGGAAAGGCTGCTTCATAGAATCTTTAAAAATATGCAAATCTAAAACTCTGTGAGGCCCTAAGATGTAGCATGTTTAGGTTATGTCTGATTTATGCACATGCCTATGCAGTTTGTACCCAGTGGGCCGTCAGAATCCTTAAACTGCTGGTAAATTTGGCATCCAAGCCTGACCCTGCTGTTAACTCAAGTTCAAAGATATGACCTGCATGACGTGTATGCTCAGTTCCTTAAATAGGATTGTTCCCACATATCCACTCATTTTTGTACTCTCCTTTTTTCCATTTTAAGATCGCAGGGAGAATATTGTAGCAACAACTCTGGATAGGACATCAAACCTTCATCTGCAGATTCAGTTCAGTTTATTCTTATAGATAGATAGATAGATAGATAGATAGATAGATAGATAGATAGATAGATAGATAGATAGATAGATAGATAGATAGATAGATAGATAGATAGATAGATAGATAGATAGATAGATAGATAGATAGATACTTTATTAATCCCAATGGGAAATTCACATATAGAGTGCTGTTCAATGAGCCTCAAAGTATTTTCACAGATTTCTAAATTTGAAACAGGAACTAAAACTTCATTTGAGCTAACAGCATTGCACGGGGAGAATTTTCATTGTATTGCATTATTTAATGATCTTAACTGCTTGTTAGCGCATCACATAAATTTAGCTAATATCAGATGAGGTCTGTATGTAGAAGTGCACACCAACTTAATTATATTGCTGTTTAATCGGTGGGCACCATAATCATCAGGCACCAGCTGGGCCTGAAATGGGTATAAGAAGGAGTGGGTAGAAAAGAGATGCATTATGCTTTTGAGACAGAAACCGGAGTCAGAAAGAAATCAATTGTGGGATAGGTAGAAATATGGAGGGAGGGAAGTGCAGCATCAGCTTTGGTTGACCATCTTTTGAAGCGCTGGACCGAGTGCTGCGAAGGCTCTGTGGAGGGGATCTACTCTTATCAAGTAGACAGACTTATTGAGATGTATCACACTCATTTTTGATGTGAGAGAAAAAACAGAGTACACAGATAAAACACTGCATACAACAGACATTAAAAAGCATGCAAACTACATATAAAGCATGAATTCAGTCCCAGTTTCCTAGTGGTGGGAGACAGCAGCATTAACCACTGTGTCTCTTGGATGCTAGTACATTTTTCTCTGTAATAAAAAGCTAGAATATAAAAAAAATAAACAGACTGAATGGCAATGAAATGCAGGACATGATAAATATCATTTTAAGGAGATAAACATGTCATCCTTCAAAACACTGGACAGAGATGAGACTCCAAGCTCCTCAGATTCAAATGCATTAAGGTTTTAAGGTTAGGCTGGAAACATTTCACTTGTAGTAGACGCAATTCTGTCTTGTTGAAAAACACAACACTTAGTATGCGTTTTTACTGGCAGCATGTCTGAAGGGTCCAGACATAAAGCAAGGTAGTTAAAAGTTCAAATCGCAACCCTGGCTCAGGGTGAGACCCCAAGCAAGCTACACACGTAGACTACGTAAGCTATGCAGTAAATCTCAACGAAGAGAGAGCTAACAGCAGTCTTCCGAGGACCTGACACATTTACATTTGAAAGTCTCTGCATCTTTTCCATTGGACTATCGAGTCTGACGATTATGCGGCCAAGCAACAACATGTGGTACAAGATGATCAAATGAGTAGTTTGGTTAGAAATACTGTTGATAGTAAAAGCTAAGCAGAAATACTTCTCAAAGAGCAAACCAAACAGGCAGAATATTGCCAAAAAAGCAGATCTAGTGAAAGAAAATAACTAACTGAATTTAGCATGTTTTCTAATAATTTGCTAGAAGAAATGTAGCCAAAATTATACTTGTAGAATGTGCAGGGTTGCGTGGGACTGGGAGGTGATATTAATGTAATATTAAGAGTAAAACAGGAGCCAATTCTAGAGAGGCTGCTAGTTTATAACAGTGCAGATTTACTTGCCAGTGAACTTACAGTAAATGCAATCATTCGTGTGATTTATGTACAAGAGTGTAGTTCTTCAGGAACAAAGATAACATTTTCAATGAACACATGTAAGGCTGCATTGATTGTTGTATGGCATTAACATTCTGAATATGAACCTACAAAAAAAATCTTCAAGTTCAAGGAATGACATTAAACAAGACACGCAGTCTGCCAGTGTCACCTGTGGATGTTTAAATTATTCATTGCATTTTGCTGGGATCAGAATTGTTACCTGGACTTGAATCCTGTCTTTGTAAAGCAATAGCATATTCAAGTCAGCAACAACACATGTAAACCAGCAGGGGGTGCTGCTGTCAAAAAGCTAAGTCACACAAGCCATTCATTTAAAATGGAGAAATATTAATAAGGTGTTTTTTTTTTCTTTCCCAAGCCATTAGAGGGCAGTATATATTATGTCTGGGGAAGATATACTGGTGCGGACAGCCCAGCTGGCCTTTCCCAGTGCACTTTTATTGTAAGGCGAATGTGCAGGAATTTGTGTTGCCACTCTGGAAGTAATTGTGGACTGTGATTTAAATGGCCTTCCTCCCTCTGGCAGAGGTAAGCTTGGAGTTGCCAGGTAGCTGGTGAGAAAGGCTTAAATGGTGAGCATGACAGAGGAACAAAGGTAATGGATGGCATTGTTTCTAGGAAAGGTGTGCAAGGAGAGGTATTTGTGTTTGTGGGTATCTAGAGTTTGCCGCCATATGTATGTATAGGTAGGCCTTGAATACATTAGGTGTCTGTTATTTTACCCAGTGTTTCTTCTTTGCATGCCTTGTTGTAATTATTTAGTTTGATTTACTAGGGGAAGACATGGTTTCTCCTCCAAAACCCCTCTTAAACGCAGATACAATGGGAAACAAATACAGATTTTAGGGGCTGATTATTACTTTCCTTATTTTCAGAATGTGCACATAGATTACTTTTGTTCTTTTTTGCTTTCTTTTTTGTAATCTTTTCTCTCCAACGCTAAAATTTTTAAGAGCACAGAAAATGTGTCTGCCGAAAGCATTCCAACAACTGAGAGGTTAGGTTACCATGGTCTTGTTTGAAAATGGTTGTAAGTAGGGCGTGACTTGCAAAAGTCACCCTCTCATGGGACTTGCCTCCAAAGGTTCTAAGTATGACGTGACTTGACTGTCTCGCGGGACGTGAAAGTGGCTCTCTGTCTCTCTTCAAAACATCATGTCTTGTCGCAGGAAAAAAAAAGTCTTGTCTCGTCCCAAGATTTTTTTTATAATAGAGATATATCTCCTCTGTTTGCACTTTGGTCTACTCTGTGATGGACAGACTGGCATTATCCATTTTGTTTTGCTTTCGTACACTGGTTCTTTGCTTAAGAAGAAACTGCAAGGTTCTCTTTACTTGAGATCAGTTGTCAATTTTCTCCATGCAGGACCTCTGTTTGGAATGGTGATCAATCAATCACAGACAACGTGACATTCACAGATGTTTACTGTTGTTGTTTAGTTGTTTACTAACCAAGAGCCATAGCTCAAGAACTGGCAACCTTGATAGACAAATATTTGCACCAAAGTTGGGTTTATGTGCACCAAAGAAACCAATGGCAAAATGTCAACTCCTTCCTTTATAAGTCACTGCAAGCTCTAGGCCTATGCTCTCTATATGCTGTCCCTGCTCATGGCCTAGCTGTAACTTTTTTTCCATATGCCAGGGTCCCCATAGCCTAGAGTGTGGCCATAATTTGTGCTAGACCGATTCCTTTTACTCCAAAGGGTAACCTGGTTCCGGACTATAAGAGAGGAAGACTCAGTAATGGAGTGGGATGAAGGTGCCATTGAGTTGAAATCTTACTAAAATAAAGTAAAATACATGAGTAAGATAGATGGTACATAAAGCCACGAGTTTGTCCTGCTAAAGACAGTAGTTGACAAATCAAAGGCTACCCAGCAGATGTACATTTTATGCTAGCAAAAGTGGACCACTGTGTGTTAAACCTCAGAGAAAACTGCAGTACTGCCTGCAACCAAAAGGTGTGATCAAGATGAAGAAGGAAAAAAGGTCCTGAATAAAGAAAGAAAAAGCATGCTGAACATCACGTCATGTGTACTGGAGAAAGCCGACCCAGAAGTATTGGAACAAAGCATTGCCTACAGCTGGAGTCAACAGAAAACAAACTACAAGTACACTGACTTTGATTCCATAGATTATTGATTGTAACTCAGTAGTTAGGGTAAAGCCAGCCAAAGTATTCTGGTTATTGGTATTACTGTGAATGAAAAAAAAATTAACCTTTGAGAAGGATACGTTTGTAGCTATTATAAGTGTCTCTTCCTAAATTCAGAAGGAAAGTACAGGGAAATTTTGCACACACAGAGGAGTTGTGCCTGGTGGGTAAGCAAGTGTCGATTAACTGCATGCATGCCGACACTTTCATCATGATACAGATGCTAGAAACTTAATAATTAGCTAAATGTATCTGTCTTGACTACATTAATTGAAAGATCAGAATTCATAAGTTATGAAAATTTTTGTATAGGAGAGAAAAGAAAAACTAAACTTGCATAAATCAATGATTTTGTTGGTTATCCTTTGTGTAGATCCACCTTAATAAAAGCATAAGTGTCTGTGTGCGCAACCAGTTACTGCGTCTCTGTCATTTCAATTGATGATGCCTTATAAATCTTAAAACATAGCTTTTATAAATCCCATATTAAATTGCATGTAACAGAGGCATATGCATTGCATTTGTCATTTCAACATCGTAAACATTTCCGGTAATGCATTTTATTGCTACAAATGTTTGTGAGGCACTATCTGTTGGAATGAAAAATGCAATGAATGTTATTACTACATGCATTACAAAATACATTCCAATAGCTGGTGTATTGCAAACATTAACGCTGAGGTCTATTTTGATAACTTAGATTTTAACCTATCTTATATCGATAGCACACCTAATATCTATATATTGTCACACACATGTGCATTGGAGCCAGCCACAGGGACCAAAAGAAGGGAATTCCATGCCAGGCCAGGGGGTGGCAGGGTGCACTCAACCCTCTTATTTTGTCCCCGCAGACCAGACATGGGAAATTCTGCCTGAATACGAATATGTCACTTCCTGTCCTGGTCCCGAGGATAACATAATTTCCTTAAACCTCCCTATAAAACCCAACTTCCTTCCTCCTTTGAGCAGTCCTGTTTTGGACTCACGTCACTACACTATTGTACTAAACACTTTGCCTTTTTGCAGCCAAGGTCAAGTACATGGGTGGCTGCCCCAAACCTTTGTCTTGTGTCAAGGGGCTCATCATTTCACAATATGTATATGCAGTACTTGCAAATATCCATCTGTTATTATCCTTATTTTATAAATAAATGGTATTATTTTGTTTATTGCAGCAGTGTGTTTTGGGTTATTTGTTGAAAAACAGTCAATCACCATGTCCGGACCACAACAGAGAAAGTGAACATTTTTTAATGTAGAGAATTGCCAATTTATGAACTTTGCTCATAAATCTTATAGATGTTTTCATAGTTCTGGTGTCCCAGTTGAAAGGTAAAACAGACATCCCGCACACATCTACACCTGTGTTTGGGTTTAGGGTCTGCTTACGAGCATCCCCTACGGTCCACACACTAAAGTGAATGTAGGCACATGTACCCTGTCGAGGTCTGACTTCTGCCTTGCACCAGAGGATAGACGACTGCTCTCCATGACCCTGAATTTGTTTAAGTCGGTAGATAGATAGATAGATAGATAGATAGATAGATAGATAGATAGATAGATAGATAGATAGATAGATAGATAGATAGATAGATAGATAGATAGATAGATAGATAGATAGTGTTTTTTGAAGTATCCTGCCAAGGTGTTCCCTATGACAAGATGAAGTACACGATATGCGCAGGATAATGAAATGCAATAAATGGAAAGAAATCTTTTAAGAGCATCTTCCTCTCCACACATTTGTTTTCACTTCATCAAAACAATGCACTTAAATTTGTCATTTGAAGTTTTTTACTTTATTACACCTGGACTGCTGTTAGATGTTGAGTTTATTAAAGGCGTGCCTCAGGAGTTATACAGTATGTCAGTTTTTCAGATTCGAGCACACTAGCCTTGAGTGGAATGTCAAAAATGAACCACAATAAGCCAACTTCCACCCACCACAACATTTCAAATCATTTACAATTGTACCTGTAACAGAATTTGATCAAAATATACTGCATTAAAGAATTTTTCCAAAAATGGCAGGGGTGCCCTTCATGTATTAATTATTTAAAAATCTGAACATTTTTTACTCGATTTGTTTGTTAACTTATCTTTACTAAAGTAGAAGAATTCAATATCATGCACACTTTACTGCAAAATGCTACTTTTTTTTTGTCCTAACCTCTAAAAAGAACAAATAAAATGCTAGACTAATGAGATGTCTGCATAGCACCACATATGCTTTGTTTTGCAGCCTCATTAAAACTGGAAAAGTTATCCCAAAGACCAATTAGAGAAACATGGCGTTATCTGAAGGGATTCTTTTTTTGTTAGAGTCTTCCTGGAGACCAATTACAGAATGTGAATTTCGACTCCAAGCTCTCTCTCTAACAGGGAGACAGCTGGTAAGGCGTCAAGTCACATCACTCTTCCTCATTTTATATGCTTTAATGCCGCTATCGTGTTAGGTCAGATGTTGTGTGCTAAAAAATTGCTAATCACTGATGGACAGAGAATTAGGGCGCAGAATGAGGAAAATGCTGCTAAAGTACACACACATACACATCCTGCACCCCATGCATAAATAAAGGAGTGATTAAGTGGGCCACAAGATATTTTATTATTACTGTAATTCAGTGGCACCAAATATTTTTTGACACCTTGTGCCGATTTTCTTCCTAACCTGAATAGGTGCCATTCATGTCGTCATACGCAAGCTTAATTTCTTACAGTAAGAAACGGGTTGTGTGAATGATGGCAAAATATCCATCAAATTGAAGCAGACACGAGATGTGAGTGAGGAAGTCAGTGAAGCTGCCGTACATCTTTGTTGTAACTGCTTAAATGGGCGACACCTGACAGATTAGATGCAGTTCTCATTGAAGAATTCCTCCAGGTCTTAGACAGCACTGGTCACTGTGGTGTGAGCTTGTCCTCACCAAAAATGTGATACAAATTAATCTCAGCTATAACAAGTGTCACACACATGTGCTTTGGGGACAGCTTAAAGGCTCTGTTGGTGGTAATTCCTTGCCAGTGCACAGGGTGGCGCTGTTTAGTAACTCCTCTTCTTATCCTCCCACTGCATGATTGATAACCTTACCAACTCCAGGTGCTCGGCCACCTGGACTCGCCTCTTCCTGCCTGGCCTGTATTTAAATGGAAGTGTCGCCATCTTGAGACTAGCATCTGTGACGACATTTCTTTTTTTCTTCTTCAATGTACTTATAACTCACTTTTAGTTTCAATTACATGGGGTATGTCTGCGGTGCCCCAACTCTTTATGATTGTTTGGGTTTTTTTCTTACACAAGTATTTGGTGAAATCACAATGACAATCGTGTATTATTTTTTTATTTGTGTATTGCCAGTGGATGACACTAGGCATTTTTTAGGTTCATCCATGGCATTGCTTTACTGAATTGAAAATTACACCTTGCAGGGTGTTGTAATCAATATGTCAGCAGTACATACTGTACATAGCAAGAACCAGACGCAGACATAAAGACAGTCCATTCCAGAGCACACCTACCCTTGGTGACAATACAGGACTTGTCAACTGACACGGCAGACAGAAATGGAATTCCGAGCCATGTCTGATTGCAATACAGTATATTTCAGTACTTTGCTTTCATTTGATCATTTTCCAGCGTGCTTATCTCAATGCACACTGTAAGGGTGACAGGGAGGCTATCTCAGGAGCACTGTGTACAATGCAGGGACCAATCCTCGATGGACATCAGTCTACTGCAAGGCATCACTGGGGGATGCTGTACATGATTTTCAATTGAGAACAATTGAATATGTGCACCCAAATAACATGTACCTTTATGACTTGACAACACAATACTTAGTGTTACACTTAGTGGCGTGCATTTTCATTTCTTTAAATTTTAAGTAAAAAGGTTGCAGAAGAGAATATCCCTTCCCTTGTTGGCTATATTCCAGCTTAAAATATCAACTGTAATTTGTCCCTGGAGGCCCCAGTTATTTGGACGTAATCAAACCCCATCCTGGGCAGTGAGCATCAGCGTCACGGTGCTGACTAATGAGGAAAAATGCATCACTTGGCTCATATTGATCTGCTCATCTCCTCCCACATTGTGCCATTCTAGCTTGACTATTTATAAGTCTCTAAGTAGCCAAAGAAAACAGAATACATCATATTTATGAACTTTGCCTGCAATAATTACAGATT
The DNA here is from genome assembly GCF_900747795.2 of Erpetoichthys calabaricus. Classification (NCBI taxonomy): domain Eukaryota; kingdom Metazoa; phylum Chordata; class Cladistia; order Polypteriformes; family Polypteridae; genus Erpetoichthys; species Erpetoichthys calabaricus. The sequence continues at coordinate 58,504,619 of NC_041401.2, read as the reverse complement.
GACTGCCTGTGACCTGAAGGGTAGAGTTGATGGGATGTACAGTGCATGATTAAAACTCCAAGCAAATAAAAGTGACACGAGTCACAGACCATCTTGTTATTTGGAGTTTATTTAGCTTAGAAAAAAACAGAAATACCTATAGCGGTGTCTGAGCTCTGGAACTCACTACAAATGGTACATGAAGTTCCTAGTGTTTCAGCATTAAAATATGAGTATAATGCCACTTTTATATTAACTACTGAAAGAGGCCTTCTTTTAATCATTACAATTTAAGATTACATAATTAACATTCCATGTTCCCTTTGTTTTGGAGTTATCTGTACATTTCTGAAATAAACACACTCCATCCGAATGTACCTTGTGTCTTTAATATACAGTAAGTTAGACAGAATAAGGATCTTTAGGCTGGTGCCTCAGACGTTCCACTAATAACACTCCACTGAGTAGAAGGCAATCAAATGCGGTGTTTCAGTCTTGGTACATATTGTGCCTTGAAAACGTATTTAGAATTCATACCTTCATTCACACCCCCAGCCTCAGATTTTAAACCATTTCACAATAAAAGAGAATAATAAGCAAAAAATAATAACTGCATGAATGAAATATCCACATTTTTCCTAATTTTCATTAACCCAGATTTGTTGATTACTCTGTGGCAGTTACAATAAACGCAGATTTTTTTGGAATTAAGTCTATATTGGGGAAGGACAGCACTTCCATTTTCTTTGCAAAACTATTCAAGTAGAGCGAGTTTGAGTTTTTTCACAGACCAGATTACCTATTAAAGACAATGTTTTACACAGCATTTGTTCGGTCTCCTGTGAAACGAGGAGGCGAGGAGCTGGCAATCAGTGGTGAAGCAGCCTCATGGGACTGTGGACTCTTCTCTCTTGATAAACCTTTTCAAATTAAAAGCAACTGATTTTCAAATAGACCTTCTGCTCTGATATCTTACTAAATGTTGTTAATTTACAATACACGGATTTTTATATACTAATCTTGAAACAATTTCCTCATTTAACTTTCTAGCTGATTTTCGGTGGTATCATGGCTCAATATTATATATAGAAGCTGCCGTACAGCCTGTAGAATGACAGCAATTGGATTCTTCAAGCATTATTTTTAATATGCATTTCCAGAGCAAACCAAAATGATCAAGCTGTATAAAACAGAATACATATGCCAGTTAAACTGATCAGGTTCTACTAACAGCTATATACGGTATGTGGCAGTAATCTGATTGAGTTGTACTGCAGCCAAAATATATGTCAGACAAAACCAATATATGCCTCAACAGTCCAATGTGGGCATCAGTAAACCAACACATGTGCTAATAAACTATCTGAGTTGTACTGAAGTGAAACTAATGCAAAATCTGTGGCAGCAAACTGAATAATTTGTGATGAACACTTTTAAAAATAAAAATGCCAGAGTGGTTCTTCAGAGCGATGCCACAGGGAAACCATTTTTAGTTCCCAAAAGACCCATCCACATGAAGGTTCCGGAAAGAACCTTTATTTATTTAGATCCATAACAGGCTCCATACCATACAAAATGTCTAGATGGTAACAGATTTGTGACATACCAGCAGGTTCTTGATTTTTTAAAGGAATCTCGCTACATACAACAGCAGTGGCCAAGTCCAGGTTTTCTTAATTTGTCAGTGTTCTCTTATACCATACATTAAAAATGTCAACTTTTTCTTAGCACAAAGAACCAACTTCATATGAAGAACCCTTCCCAGAATGAAATGGTGCTTCGTCAAGCAATAGTTCTATGAGGAACCACACAACCCAGTAAAGACCCATAAAGTGCCATTACAGAACCAGTATTTTTAGAAGTGACTCTATGAACTCTTTTAACTGTCATTCACTTCCACTCATTTTTCTACAATATTTGTAACATTTTGTTAGATTTGGAAAACATTTCAGAATGTCTTAGTTCAGGTCATTGTGTTTATTTTACAATTTCTACTAGATGCGTTTGTTTTTGGATAAGGTTTATTGATCTATTTTTCCCCCGACTTCTGTTGTTTTTGTTTGCCCATACAGAAAGTGTACAGTTTATGTTTTCATTTCCATGGTGAGCTGTGAGGAATCCACTTCATCCAGCTGATCGGAACATCTGTTACTGCTGGATGAATGGTCTGCAAATGGCAGCATTGCTCCTGTAGAACAAGCGGGTGCTTATTTCAAGCGTATGTTTTAATATTTTGTAAATGAGGAAAGTAATTGCTAAGTGGTGAATGAGCAGTCAATGTTTTCCAAATTAAGATGTTCAAAAATAAATTAATATTGTTAATTAGAACTTAACAATGAACCAAGTTTCAGGAATGACTCAGACCACACAGACACAACAGAGCAGCACAAGGCCATTTATCACCTAACAGGATGTTCACATTTGTTTTGGCCAGAAAGTGAGTGTTTTTCCATAAATGCACCACTTGGCCCTATCTGTGATGTTTGTATGTTAACCCCAGCCCACCATTTCAACAAAAACAAATATTAGGAATTAAATCAGGGAAACCAGAAACACTCCTCAAATCCCAATTTCTTTGAAAACTGAAACACACTGAGTTAGGCATTACTCATTTAAATGACAACATGTGGAAACAAGAACACTATGGGATTAAATCGTCAAAAGTTTGAATTGAAAATAAAAATAAATTATTATAAATTCAATTAACGAGACGGAGCCCCTTGGATTGGAGAGCCCTCAGAGTTAAATTTATTTTAATGTCACGCACCAGGATTCCCTCCGAATGTAAATTTGTGGCGCCCCCACAGGTGGAAGCTGGAAAAGCCGTATGTGCCTTTAAAGCAGCGTTGGAGTGAAGTTATACCAAATGCAGTAGTTGAAAGTAGCAATAAAATCAATTATAAATAATTTAAATAAATGCAAGTGCAGCTGTCTTCCCTTCTAACACATCAAAGCTGTTCTTTAACTTGTTATATAATTTTTTTTAAATTCATGGTGAAATTTGACAGAATTGTTAGAACTGTTTTGCTATTTGCTCTCAGTTAAGTGGAAAAAGCAAACAAGTGGGAAAGATCTGTGTGAAATGCTATAATAAATCATGAGGCGCTGAGGATCCCAACACCATTGCTTTTTACATTATGGGTTTGCAGCACAAATTATTGCTGCCTAGCGACATTTCAATTCTATATATATATATATATATATATATATATATATATATATATATATATATATATATATGTTACATTCATAGCATCCGTTTTCTGAGTCCTGATCTGATTGTATGGGTGGTTACCTACTAAGTAACGTCAGATCAGGACTCAGACAACGGATGCTATGAATGTAATTACCCCGATCTCCAGGCTGTCAAATAAACAAACCACACGCTGTGGCGCAGTGTAAAGAGGCTTCATTTCTGACACTGATGTCTGAGGTTCGATCCCTGAGGGGTGCAGACGAGTGTGTATGCCTGATGAGCCCAAATAAGGGTGAAACACATGTCGCGTACTCTGCATTATTTGACAGTTTACATATCTATTTGAGGTTTCTGTTCCTGTGATTAAAGCCATCATGTAGATACCAAAAATCACGTCTAAAAGGAAGGTCCATAATTCTTATGTTCAGCTGTCATTACAATTCTTACAAAAATGTAATAGTTTCAGTAGGTGAAGGCCCATGTCGCTTGTCTGAAATTTTCTCCAGTTTATGAGAATGTGAGATGGAGCGGCTCAGATCAAAAGCCCACTTAGTGAATGTCTGATGGGAGAGCTGGTGGGGCTCTCAAATCATTTTGCAGTTACTTGTGAGTAAATATCTGACCCAACTTTGCAGTCTCCAGTGAAGAATAATTATCAGCTAAAAAGAAAATGACTTGCACAGAAAACCCATTTTTCTAGTCAACATTTCTTGGATTCACTTGATTTCATGAATCACTTTTTTTTTACCTTTTATGGATTAGTGTGTTGCATGAACAGCTTGAAAACTGCTTTCAAAAGGATCTGATAAGATTAAAAAAAAAACCAGTAGACCAGAGAAAGCCATTTGGCTCATAGAGGTCAGTGGGTGCTGAAAGTAGCACATTGAAATGACCTGCCTATGGAATGCAACCTTCACCATTTAAAAAGTTAAGTGTTAACAGAGCAATTCAATGTCTTCTTTCTGCTGAATGCTTCAAGAGCAATTCTTGAGCAAAGTTAAGCACTGGTAGCCATTTGTGTAGTAAACAAGAATTAATTAAAGTTGGACAGATGTCTATGCTGTGAGCCAATGGTGATACCAGAGCAAACACATTAGACAATGGCTTACCTTTCAGGAGCGTTCAGCAACTAAGTGAACTGATATATAAGTTGGAGCATTTCACATTTTTAATTACTTCATCCAAGAGTCAAGAGTCAGTTATCACGCTCATGCTCAAAAAGTAATAACGATAATAAAACAGAATTCAATGTATTAGCAGACCACATTAAATACATGCTTTTAACAGCACTTTGCAATGGAGTTAAAACTTGAGCACAAAGAAGCTTGTTGTGGCTCAATAGATTTCATGAACAGCAGATTGCAATTCAAGTGATATGAAAATGGCATTGATTTGGGTCTGTGACTAATTGTTCAATTTTCTTAAACATAACATTTTTTAAAGTCTACCAAATACAGTAGCACCCTATAATTAGCAATTGAAAATTTCTATTAATACAAAAATGACCAATACTAGCATATAATCAGTATCAATAAATCCATAAAGCAGTAAAGCAACTGAAATAGGTTCCCTATCTAGACAATAATATTACTTTAAACAAAGAAATTCGTTGAAATTATACAAGTAAGAAAACAATTTGAAAGGAACTGATTTATTGTATAACTAGAATACAAAAGGTGAAATTAATCATAATTAAGGCTGAGCCTTAATGAGGCTCGTGTAATCATAAAGATTTAAACCTAGTCTAAAGATACACAGAAGTAAAAGCGGCTCGTCAGGTATGGAGAAACCTTTTGTAGTCAGCACCCGAGCAAACTGAAATCCTGCTGTGTTCTCGCTATTAGTGACCTGCGTGGTTTGATCTTCTGCCCGCAGATCAACTGCAGTTCCATTTCCAGTGGTGTCTGGAGGATTTGCAGTGTCTCTCATCCCACCACCCGTTCTCCATGATTGTTGCACACGGATAAAAAATCTGGAGAGCGGGGTTTCACACAGCCAGCTCATGTATGTAAAATCTGACCACCGTGGGGTTTCGCATGAGTCGCATGCTTATTTTAAATAAAACGCTTACCACTGATTATGAACTTACTTTGCATACGATGGGTAAGTTCCCTTCCACTTTTTTTTCCAGAGAAGTGACATTTTTTGTAGTTTATTAGTTAATTTACCTAAAGCAGCAGGAGAAGGGTGCTGCAGTGGGAGCTGATCACACGCGCATGCGCTTTGCCCGGGTTTGACTCGCATGGGCTATTTGACAGGCTGCCGAAGAGTAAAAGAGGAAAATATACACGCTCACGCAACCGCTCACAAGGTAGAAATGAAACAGTAAACTAATTCGTAACACTTTAGTTTAGGTACTGCAAAAATGCATCTATTACTCATATGTTACAAGACTATAGAAAAGGCTTCTTTTGGTTTTAATGACACAAAGAATCCGGTAATTGGTGATTCATCTGTGCAATGTGGCCTACTAAAATAACTTCACTTTAGAACAGTCAGATGTACCTTTAGTGAGACATATTTCTCTTGATATTGAGTACTCAATATATGGCCTGTGAATTGTTCATATTCATAAGTAATTTCATCAGCACATCAAATGCCACATCGCATAGAGATGATCAAGCACTTTACTGATGCTTTGTTAAGTTTCATTAACACCAAAAGAGGCTTTTGTTAAGGTCTTGTTACATAAACCTAAATGAGGAATAGATGTTTTTTTGCAATACCTAAAGTAAAATGTCACCAAGATATCAAATATTTTTTAATTCATTCTATTACTTAGGGTTAGTCTACTATATACGGTAATAAAACACTAAGGTTTGTTTGTGTGTCCAGCCCCTATGAGCAATCTGATTGGTCAGTTTGACTTCAGTGTGATTGGTCAGTTTAGCTTTGGTGATAGAATCGAAAGAGGAAGTGTGAGTGTGAGACACACAAGGAGGAGAAACGGCATAGGAGTCACAATAAGAGAATCGCCTTCAAAGAAAGGAATTACAAAACCGAACAGAAGGCGAGCAAGGTGCCTCAAAATAACAGAATCTGAGAAGTAGGTTTTAAGAGAGAAGAGGCATTCCTGAGAGGTTCAGACACACGTGAATACTGAGAAAAGTCACCGAAGGTACTCATAGGGCATAGAAAATGTTTTTAATATAGGGTTAAATCTTGCCTTGTGTTAAACGGTCTACCTCCATTTAACCCTAACAATAGACTGGTGGGTTCAGTAAATGGAGGAATAGATTTTGAGGTGTGGGGTGATTCAGCCTTAAAGCAAAGGCAAATGGAATCCATCTCCCAGAGTATATTGTAGTTCAAGGATTTGGAGACAGCATCTTCCAGAGAATCAGAAAACTGCCTGCCGTCCCCTGTGACTTTAGCCGTTCCGGTTTTTTGCATACCGTGAAACCCTTCATTTTAAGTTGTACCTTTTTCTTCACCACCACACTGCTTCTTCCCTCTATGAAGTTTCCAGAACACTAGATAGAAATGACAGTTTTTTTTTTCACCTGATAAATGATTTGATCATTCTGTTTCTGTTCCTTTTATTGTTAACCACTCATCTGAGCCTCACAAAGGTGTGTTGATCATCTTAAGGATTCATCAGCACTACTTTACAAGGTACGTTCTCCATTTCTGACAGGAGATGCTAAGCTAGCTAAAAGTAAGATTGCAGCAGGAAGAATAAAGCAGTCTCTAGGGGCTTACCGTTTATTAAAATGGAAAAAGCACAGCACTTCCAGCTGGTCCTTATCCTGACTGTGCATTAGTGGCTATCTCAGCTTTTGTCTTCCGAGCTACCGTCCCTTGTCCCTCAAGATAGATTCTCTAGCTTTCACATTTCCTTCCTGAGCCACAGCATTCCCTCTTGAGCAGGTGTACCAGTAAAGTCTGACAGAGACTAATCGAGCTCCCCGGCTGCTCATAACGGCATTCAGGTTTCCTAAAAAAGAAGCTGACATTTGCTTCATCCAATGAACAATGTTAAAGTGTACAAATGAGAAGAGACATTTACTCTGCTGAGATCATTGTGTCTTAATGAGGGCACAATACCAGGTGTCTATTGTCTGCACCCACTCTGTCCAGTGAAGGGCTGCAGGGGTCCATATCCTGGAGGTAATGTGCACACAACGAACCTTGCATGTGGTTATAATCTAGGGCTGACTTATTCACACTCATTCAGTATACTGTGCCATAAGGATTCATATGCCAACTACAGTGAAAAATAACCCAAGGCGTGAAATAGCTTTTAATTTTAATTAGATGAGCTTGTTTTACCATATTCCATATTATTTATTTGCTGTACAATTGATTAGACTGTTTCATGTGTATTGTCCTGTGATCCTGTGCAGGACAGAATGAGAACGGATAACAGATATTGTTATGTTTACTGATCTGTGGCTGGTGCGATATGTCATTGTACCAATTACCGTGTTGTCACTGCATGTTTGATGTCTCTGAACCAGCAGGACTAGTGTAATGACTTGAACTGAACCTAATGGGGATTTTACACTGGCGGTATAAGAAGTCGCATGTCAAATTATTGGCTGCAGGTCTCATGTCTCATTGATGTGATGAACAAGATGTGTTCTTTTATGTCTTTTTTATTTTATTCTTTAACATTTTATTGCTCCATCATGTCATCATCAGCATTTTGTAAAATTCCTTATTTTTTGGTTGCTTCCATTTTATTATGTATGTGGTTTGTATGGTTACTATAGTTTTTTTACTCTGGCTTTCAAAGGGCACTGCTGTTTCATGCGTGTGGTTGCCATGATGCTACATGGTTGCTAGGCATGTCAACGCTACATGGCGGCCATGTTATATAAGATGGCTCTGCAGTTAAAGCAGTATCAGTACTTTATTGAATAATAAAAGGTTTTAAGCAACATTCTGGTATAATTTTCCTGATTTCAAAGTCTTGCTATTTTTGTTTTGTTTACTGATTTAATGAACTCTCTTGAACATAGCAATCAGTCTTTTAACTTATATTGTCCCACCCTTGGCAACACATGAATTTCTTTCTATAATGTCCTGTAAATATTTGCCATTCAATTTAATAATGAATTTTGGTTAGTCAGAACTATTATGGAAAAATCCTGACGGTCTAATTTCTTTTTCAGATTAATTACAGACAACCGAAAATCTGTCCCAGAAGCAATTAATGCAAATTAAATGCCAGTTATTTTTGCCAGCTCCATAAATCAATCCCACATACACAGACTGGTGAATTCTATGATTTGGAGAGCTTTTCAATACTTATTAGTATTTAAATATATCTTCATAGCATGTGTTGTTGCTTTTTGGTATAAGAGACAGTAAGTTTTCACTTCAGAAGAAATGCCATCAAACATGTATAGGACTTAAAAAAATGTTTCATGGTCTCAGACCTAAACTTTAAATCACATACTTACTATATTCAAAGGAATGCATTTTACCATTTAAGGTATATCATAAAAGTTAGACCTCTTATAACATTACAAGATGCTAATAAATTAATTTACGCTTTTGTTTATAGTTGACTACATTACTGTAATGCCCTTCTATGTAAGAAAAACATCATTTAATTGCAGTTAATTCAAAATATAAGAATTCTAACCAGAAACAGGAAATCTGAGTACATCTAACCAGTTTTAAAGTTGTTATTTTGCTTACTCGTGTGCTTTAGAATTTACTTTAAAATACTTCTAGTGGTGTATGAAGCCTTAAATAATTTGCTCCTTCCAATATTTTGGAGTGGCTGTCCCCCTGAACTCCAAGCTGTAGCCTTAGATTTTCTAATAGCGGCCTGCTTATTATATCAGGCATAAAGCACTTGGTGAGACTTCTAAAAACACGCTTTTTGAATTAGACCATTTGTATCTACATTAGACTGTATAGGCATAGAATTATCATGTTCTGCAATGAATGTCCAATCATTATTAATCTCTCCTTTTCTTTGCTTCCTTTTCCGTTTTTTCTGTGGTGATGTTATGTGCCACCATCACCTGATGAGAGCACTGTGCAGACTCCTGTGATATTTCAGTGAAAGTGGATACCACAGCTATTCACGAGACCACCTGTGTCAAATATGAAGTCTAAAAACAAGAAGGAATGACTTGAGAACATTTATGTTACATAGAATGCCCAGTTCAGGCTGGGTGGTCTTTTGGCCTTGGAAGCCCTGCAGATTTTGTGTTTTCTCTGGCTTCTCTGGTGTTTTTACTATTTTGTTTTCTGTCCTCCCCAGCCATCTGACCATATCATTGGACTCATCTTTAGAGACTTAAAAAATGATAAGGACTCTACTTTACTGTTAATATCTCTTTTATGTTTGTGCGTATTGATTTATTTTTTGCATTATTTATTCATTATTATTCTTATCTAATTTTAATTATTTTCTCTTCTATTTCTTCAACATCTTGTAAAGCACTTTGTGTTACATCCTGCGCAGGAATCAGTGCAGTCTAAATAAGCACTGGACTGGGGCGACATGCCCAAGGGGGCATCAAAAAGTTATTTCTAGCGAGGGACAACCCCACCCCGCCAATCGATTTCATATGTGATTGTGAGAGTGCTGATCTCCAAGGATGACCATCCACCGCTTGTCACTTGCAGTTATGGATCTGACCCCTTTGAATTAAAAGATGGACTCTGTTTTGCAAGTTTCTTTGTGGGCACTTGAAACTAAGTCTGCCTAGAGGTGCAATGTATCCTTATGCCTGCCCTGATCCTATGTATGATAACATAAAAATAAAGATTGTTATGGTTTTTATTGTTACAAAAATACATTCCATCCATCCATTTTCCAACCCGCTGAATCCAAACACAGGGTCACGGGGGTCTGCTGGAGCCAACACAGGGCACAAGGCAGGAACCAATCCTGGGCAGGGTGCCAACCCACCGCAGGACACACACAAACACACCCACACTCCAAGCACACACTAGGGCCAATTTAGAAATACCAATCCACCTAACCTGCATGTCTTTGGACTGTGGGAGGAAACCCATGCAGACACGGGGAGAACATGCAAACTCCACGCAGGGAGGACCCGGGAAGCGAACTCAGGCCTCCTAACTGCAAGGCAGACAGGAATACATTTCACATGTGAAATGCTAGATTCTGCCTGCCTCACAGTTCTAGGGATATGTGGCCAATTCCAAGCCATTCAAATTCTTATCATATTTTATTGGTTGCTTTCCCCTTTCCCACCCAGACATATTCCTGATTTATGGCTGATGCTTCCTAAGTCCCAGTAATGAAAAACTGATTCTGAAAATGTGTGGAATGTGCAGTGTGTGGAAAGTGAGTCCTGCGTCCGATCTGCACCATTTTAAATAAATAAATCACCACACTCGGGTGTGATGCGGGAGTGGGCAGCTCTACACTAAGTACACAGGTGTAGGATCGTCCTTGATCCCAGTTGGTGCCGGGAGCTGCAGATCGTCCCAGCTGTGCCATGTCCCCATGTTAGAAGGGAGAAGTGCGAGAGAAAAAGAAGAAAAAAAAAGACTTGAGATGGAGGTTAGAAGAAAGACAGAAGATAAAAGGAGAAAAGAGCCAGTGCAGGAGTGAGCAAGAAAAAGGGAGCAGGCTTGACAGGAAGAATGCAGACAGCTAGAAGAAAAGCTCCTGCGAAGGAGTGTGAGGGGTAGTCGGAAGGGGGGGGGGGGGGGGGGGGGGGGGGGGTTCCAAGTGGTCAGTCCAGCTGAGCAGCTCAGAGGAGGAGGAGCAACCTGGAAGGTGAACAGCTAACCACGTAAGGCCAAGGAGGCTTGTGGGGGAGAGCCCCAGGAGGCTTGTGGGGTATAGCTCCAATGTGAAGCCCTGGCCATTGGGGACCCAAGTCTTGGTCTGGCGAGGGAGCCTGTATGGAGCCTGGGAATGAAGGCAACTGGACCTGTGGAAGGTCAGCTGCACCTGCAGATAAGGCAACCCCTCTACTGCAAGGCCTGTGAGGGATAAGCAGAGGAGCTGCCAGATAAAGGGAAAGGCACTGGGTTTTTAAAAAAAAGGACTGACCTGCCAGTATTTTAACCTCATTTTTAATGGAATTATTTATTGCAATTTTAACCTCCATGTTCACCCGTTTTAAAGGATTATTTATTTAACAGTTGAAGCACTGCACTTTCTTTTTGGACACTGTTTAGTTTTGATTTGTTTTTTAATAAAAGCAGTGAACACCTTTCCACCATTCCCTTGCCTGGAGTGCTTGGTCCCCATCTGCCATGCTCATCTGGTTATGTTATCGACAGTGTCGAGTTCAAGAGGCTCCCGAAACCGGAAAAGAGAGCGTGGAGCAGGACCCGCACTGTCACACAGCGGTTTAGAAGGGTCCTTTCACAATTGTGTAGTTGTCTTGGTCTCTGTTTAAGAAGCCTGGGTGACAGTGCTCGGAGTTTTTTTCTAGCAGTGGAGGATAAGGCTTCTTCTTTCCCAAAAAAACTGATGAGCCTCTAAAGGGACCGACAAGCATTAAAGACATAAAAAACTGTGACATGTACTCTCAGCTCAGATTCATAGCCCCTAATTCATTGCATGGCATTTTAATAAACGTGTGATGGGTGAGATCCTGACAGCACTTTAACGGATGCTGCATGCAGCTGATGAGAAAAAAGCCTCAATAAAACATGATTCTAATTGAGCAAATGTTTGTACCAAGTCACTGATAGATAAAAGTAGCTGATTTGCAATCCATTGAAAACCAGACACCGTAGCCAATGAGACCGTGATTAATGAAGTCTTTCAGCTACAAGGCTGGAACAGAGCACCAGGTAGATCACACTAGAAAGCACCATTTTTATGAACAAATACTATATGGTGGTGATCTGCAGGCCATGTATATAAAAAAAAAAGAATCGCCCAAATAAATAATAAAACTGAACAACAAAAAAGCATACAAGTCCTTAGGATATTGTCAAGCCTACTAAGTAGTGCAATGGGAACATCATCTCAGAAGTCAAAAGTGAAAAAAGAAAAAGTGCACACCTACTTTTATATCAACTTATTAAAAGACCTTTATGGAGACTTAAGCACATATCCCACTCACCTTTCTCAACTCAGGCACGAACCCAACGTTTCATTTTGTGAATGCAGGTTTACTTACTTTACTGCAGTGCTAAGAACACACTGAACAGACTTCAAAAAGTTGAAAGAATGAGTGCAGGTTGCACTTCACACATGGCGTGACATTGATGCACAAAATAAACACAGATTGTTGTCACTCACGCTTCAAAAGATCCTTGAGCTGTTACAGTAAAACAGCAAACTCAGTTATTATTTAGGATAGCAGTCCTTGCATCAGATTATGCTATTGTGCATTACAATCAGGAACTACATATGGAACAGAAAACCCATAAGCCTCATCAAAGGCTAATTCAGTCACATTTGTATTGCAGACTTAAGCAAAGCTCTGAGGTCGCTGTGGCCTATATTCACTTGTCTGCAGTGTAAACACAGGCTCTATTAACATCATACACAGCACAAGTAAGGATGGCATGGTGATGCAGTGGTTAGTGGGTATCATGGTTGCTCTCCCACATCTTAAAGATGTTTTGTCATTGGTGACCCAATGTAGAATTGGTTCCTACCATGTACCTGATGATGCACCACTTTGTAATCTTGATATAATTTAAGAGGGCATTGAGAATAAATGGATGGATTGACAAGATAAGCAATCATCACCCGCTTTTTGCTTACAACTGTGCTCAGAGCTGGGAGGTAAGGTTTTATGGTTTCTTGGAGTTCCTGCAGAAGGAGTAAAGGATAAGAACAACAGCAAAAGAGGAAACTGAAAGATGGGCTGTGTGGAAATGTTTAGACTTTAGCAGACCGCCCCCCCCCATAGTCAGACAGTAGCCATGCCTTTATGTGAAGTAGGCCTGTGTGGTAAAGCAGCTTGTATTTGTTAGTTTTGCATATCCCTTACTTTTCAATTTGTGTTCAAGTAAAATAAGCTTCTTCCTATGTGTGGCCTTGTTGCGTGCACTAAAGAAATCTATTCTGCCACGCATGATGCACATCCTGCAGTTCTGGACTTCTTAGGGTATCAGCTCAAGTTCATCACAGATAATATAGTTATCACAAAACCACTCAGCAACTTAAAAAAAACAGGTTTATTTTCAGCAGATTGAAATTATGATTTTAGTGTGTGATCTTTCCTTTGACTTTCATCATTATCTAACTAACCCACAGCTCCAGCTCTCTGCACTCCATACCTTTAACAGACGAGCAGAGAAATGATCTCTCAGCAAAGTCTCATCAGGCTCCTATGCCACACACGTTTGCTGACTTTATCCTTCTCAGCACACATTAAGCAGTGAAACCGCTTCAGTTTCAACTTTCAGATGCAAACAGAGTTCACCTGCTCCCCTTGATATTTAACTGTGAACATCAGATGTTCTATGCAGTCTTGGTTTGTGTACAAGCATTATCTCAGATATTGGGTTTGGGGGTCCGTTTTCACAGGAGATTACATTTATTCATTCCACCTCAACAGTAAATGCTTTTTTTTTTATCATTTTCATATTGATTGACAGGGTGGTACAATATGTAGCACCGCCAACTCAAAGCATCTCAACCTCAGTTCAATTACTAGCTAGAGTAACAATCCATCCATCCATCCATCCATTACCCAACCCGCTATGTCCTAACTACAGGGTCACGGGGGTCTGCTGGAGCCAATCCCAGCCAACACAGGGCACAAGGAAACAAACCCCGGGCAGGGCGCCAGCTCACCGCATAAAGTAACAATCCATCCATCCATTTTCCAACCCGCTGAATCCAAACACAGGGTCACGGGGGTCTGCTGGAGCCAATCCCAGCCAACACAGGGCACAAGGCAGGAACCAATCCTGGGCAGGGTGCCAACCCACCGCAGTAAAGTAACAATCACATATTAAAATAGTTTTAGTGGAGCATATACAGTAGACCAACAAGGCTCAGCATCAAATATACATTTCTCAGTCCTATTCAGCTAATTTCTCCAAAATAACATCAGTTGAATTCTTACTGTCCACTGCACTCTTTGCTAAATTTATTCAGTATATCTGTTGCTTTCTCCAGCGTAACTGGAGTTTTTTTTTAAAGTTTTTTCTGTCCACCTTGGGAAGTTGACCTTATCATTGGACCATCATTTAGAGACTTAAAAATAATTATATACTTAAGTACTCTATCTCTCTTAATTATATGTTTATCTTATATAAGTGTGCCTTATTTTTGTGTATAGTATTTCATTATTATTTTTCTTATCTTTGCTTTGCATGTAATTACTTCTTTGACATCTTCTAAAGAACTTTGAACTACATCGATGATTTGAAAATGTGCTATAGGAATAAATGTTGTTTTCCATTTATCTATTTTCCATCTGCATCCTTCTGTTCTTATTGAAAATATCAGGTTTAATACATTGTAATTCCCTTGATAGTTTTAAGCACTTCAAGCATATCATTTTGTAATCTCCATTTGCTTAAACCGATATAGTTCAGCTCCTTTTAATCTCTCCTCCCAGCTCATACCTTTCTGTCCCAGAATCAGCCTAGTTGCTCTTCTCCAGTCCTGCTATGCCTGTTTTGTAAAACAGAGATCAAGACTGTACACAGTACAGTACTCAAGATAAGGCTTGCAAGTGAGTTATGTATAGTAGAGTAGCTTAAACATAAACTCCTTTGACTTGTACTCCATTCTATTGCTGTATAACCTGTCTGTTATGGTGTATCTTACAAAGTGACCAAAGTCGTGTGAGCCCTTCAAAAACAGCCATTGGAAACAGATCTGAAGCCCAGTGTGCCATAAGGCAGACTAGCTTCTACTAGAGTGGCTGGCCGAAATGTGCTTCAAATTCAAGGTTAAAAAATATACTCTGAAATCTCCTAAAATTGACTCAAAATGCCTCACTAGGTAAGGGAACGTCGTCAACCCTTGGCTTGTATAGAGGAAAATAATCAGATATCTTTCTAAAAGGAGGATTTAGTAAAGAATAGCAAAAAAAAAATTAAGAAAAAGGATTTGCCTAAAAATCCAGGATCCAGGCTGGTAACTCAAAGGTTGCTGGTTCGAATCCTGGCAGTGACAGAAGGAATGCTACTCCACTGGGGCCTTGAGCAAGGCCCTTAACCTGCAGTTGCTCCAGATTCAACAAAATAGCTGACCTTGTGCTCTGACCCCAAAAACTCTGTGTGTGTCTCTAGAGAGTAAGTTGTGTTATGCGAAAAATGACAAATTTGTAATTTAAGAACTGGTATATGGTAAATTAAGGATTAAAAAAATCTCAAAATAGAAATCCACAAGAATAATTCAAGAAACAGAGCAAAATAAATCAAGAACCAGAGGAAAAATGTAAAAGAAGACACAATACTTATAAGACCCACTAAAATCTACCAGAGCGCATTCAAAATGAACCGCATTGGACTTCAAGTCCCAGCTTGCCTTTATAGGGCTGGGGGCAGTTCCTTAGCTATGATGGAAGGGTGGCCTCGGTCCTTGGGGTGCAACCAAAAAAAAACACAAGAAACTACACACATAGAAACGACATAGCTAAGTAGAATACAATTAACAGAAAATATACTATTTACTAGATGATAAATGAACAGAACAATATTATAAAAGACAACAGTAAAGAACATATAATAATGAAAACAAAACAAAGAAGACAAAAAGAAGCACTTTAAACATGAGTCAGGGGAGGAACTCTGGCTTGAGCATAATACTAACATTCCGTTAAGCTTCTTCATGACTTCTGTTCACTGTCTGAATATACAAAGTGAAAAGTCCACTATGATTCCAAGGTCCTTCTCATAAGGTGTACTTTCAAGTTTCAAACCTTCCATTTTGTATTCCAATCTAACATTTCTACTTCCCATGTGCAATACACCATATTTAATATTCATGTGTCATAAGTTTTCCAAAGTCTGAATTATGTCCAGGTCCATCTGCAATATTTTAACTGATTTCGGCTTATATGTCATTCAGTATAGTTTGGTTTCATCTGGACATGTAACCAGCTTGTTATTTGTATTCTTATCCAGATTATTTATGTACAGTATATTAAAAAGAGCAATGGCCTCAGATGTGATCTCCTAGAGACACTACTTTTAACATCACCTAATATAAGAACACAATCTAAAAAGCGCTATCAGATTATTTTTTTCTTCCCCCTTTATTAGTCATATAATAATTCATTACAATAAGTATCATACAGAACAAAAGAGCATACAATAAGCAATACGTATTTTTATCAAATTTATATTCGGCATCAACAGCATTCCTAACACATCTTGTTGCTATGAAAGTGGATAACACAATATGTAGTTGGCACTCACAGATATCAAAGCCTTGAATTTTTAAGAGAAGGTTTGGCATGCTTACGTATGGACATTAATGAATTCCTGCCATATTTTAGCGAAGTTTTAGACAGTTTCTTCGATGGAAGATATGATTTTGTCTAATTTTAAATGGAATAACACATCCTTTTCCCACTGAGGTATGGTGGGTGGATTGGGATTTTTCCAAATGAGTAGGATAGAGTGATAAGTGCAAATGATAGTGTAAGATGCTGCAACAGATTTCTCACTACATGGTATTATCTTGTCCAGTAATATTCTGTACACTGCTGTGAGAATATTAAGAGTAATACTGATTCTAATACTGTCTGACAGGTAGGCATAGATTTTTTTCCCAGTATGCTCTGTGTGTGGAACAATCCCACATGGCCAAGTGAGTTGGATGCCAGACAACATCACTTACAACTAGGGTCTTGGTTTGGGTACATTTTACACAACCCAAGAAGAGATAAGTGTGTGCCGTGAACAACACGTAGGTGAATTCAACTATGCTTAACCTAGACTGAAAAAGAGTGCATCTTTTCAATGGACGATTTCCATTCTTTATCTGAAATTATTATTCAGAGACGTCTTTCTCTTTCATTATCGCAAGATAATATAATTTTAACCCTCATATTAATGAAGATTAGGAAAGCCTGGCAAATGCCTATTAATAACATTTCTGACTTTTCTGACATTTCTAATTAAATTTGAGAATTAGATGTTTGTAGGGTGCAAATGTATTACCAATGCAAAAATTGTACATGTGCTGGAAACTTTCTAAGTTAAAGATGTTTGTAAAAGATGATTGTCATTTCACAGTGCAATTGAGGGTGACATCTCAAACTTAAAGTGTTTTTGTACTGGTACAATATTCTGAATACTGCTGGATTCCTGTTTAGTTAAAAGTATTACAGAAAGAGGCAGTAGCATCAAAAGAGGTGCTGAAACAGGTTTTCTTTTTATAGTAAATCAAACCTGTCCCGTGTAATTTCTTTCCGCCTCCTTCTAAAGTATTAAAATATGTACTGTATATTTGTGATATAGTAATAGAGGTGAATGTTATATTGTGCCACACTCTGCTCTGTTTTAGTATAGATTTGTAATCTTTGCATTCCAAAAACATGTATATACATTTATGTCTATCTATCTATCTATCTATCTATCTATCTATCTATCTATCTATCTATCTATCTATCTATCTATCTATCTATCTATCTATCTATCTATCTATCTATCTATCTATCTATTTTAATAGTTATGAATCAAATAGAGAAATTGATTGAGTACAAGTTGAATTGCTGGAGCACTGACTGGGAACTATATGCACTTATTCAAGTCAATCTTAAATCTAATAAATCTACAAAATGCACATAATACATAGTAGTGATGAATATGAATCCATAATGACATGTACCATTTCACCTCCGTTAAGAGATACCTTATGTTCACGTCTGTCCCTCACGATACCCTGAATACCTGCTTGTTTACAAATGGCAAGAGGTTCAACTGCAATGGCAAATAGCATTGGTGACAGAAGGTAGCGCTCTCTTGTTTCATACAATACACCAAAATATACATTTATGAAAGTTTTTCTTTTGAATCAATGTTTGAGACCTTTAATGTTCCACCTTGCAAAGTTATGGATTTATTGGTGTTGATTTCTTATATATGTGAATTATGTTTCTTGAAAAAAAATGAAAACGTTATAATTTATATTCTGCCTTGACTTAAAAGATGTGGCAGATGGTGAACGCTGCAATTAGTGACATTTCAGAGAAGATGCCTGGGAACCATGTGCCTGCCCATTTCAGGCTATCCGCAAACACTTTAAAGTCCCTGTCCTCGCACATGGCATCGAGACTGGAGTTTAGTTTAGGAGGGTATGACTGTAGTTAATAGAAAAGATTTATTTTTAGATATAGTAGGATTACATCAAGAACTTCATATTATAACATTATAGAATTATATGGGTTGAATTTGAATTTGAGTTAGCTTTTAGACAGTACACAGCTGGCATTTGTAGATTCTCAAAACATTTCCAATCGATCCTGCACTCCCATCATTCATCATTTAAAATTGATCATTTTCTTAAGTGAAAACTATCCCAAAGCACTATAAACATACAGAGATATAATTCTGTGATGGTGGGCAGAACAAATGATTTGGCTTTGCCAGAGGTGATGTCAAAATTCACAGCAATTGAACGGGTTAGATGGGAGAAAGAATGAAGCACATATACACAGAGAGACAGAGAGAGTTGGAAGTGATTAGTAGATGTGAACAGGTACAGAATTGGAAGAAAGGAATTGGAGCTAATGTTGTTATTACATGCAAGAATGTAATTTCATGGTGGTTATTTTAGAGGCTTTCCCCATGGCTCTAACAGTGGGGGAATTCATTTAGAAATGTGGATGTTGGCCAGCAACCAAATTGTTATAAATATGCTGATGGAAAAAAAGAAACACAGCACTCATTGTTGCACTGAAATTTCATCCTTCATTGCTAAAATACCAATAAACAAATGAGAATAACAGGATAACAAAATACTTCCTTTGGGATTATAACAACAAAACCAAGAGGAAAACAATAACAAATATGAACATTACCAACATCCGTCTTGCAGTCCTTCAGTATCTTCTGAGACTGCCTTTTGCAGCCACCAAAGCTTGACATTTCTGGTGTACAGAGCCAATGAGCTTCAACGAATCTACAGTTCTGGGATGTAACCCCATTCCTGCAATGGGAACTTATGAAGTTGCTGTTTACTTGTGGTAGATTTTGTGATACAGGGAATATTAAAGGTACTCTATAGTGTCAGGAAAGAAAGCTGACCAAGGCAGAATCTGCATGCCAACACTCCTTAGAACAGCTGTGACCACAGCAGCAGAGTTTATGGCCTGATATGGTCAGATGCCAAGGAGGTGCAAGTAGAGGCCCTCTGGCAGGTCTCTTTGCTCTAAAACCATCAGCACAGAGACTTTCCATCACTGTCCAGTCACTTAAATAGGCATTGTGTCTGCAATTTCAGCGGCAATATGGGTAAGAGATCAGAAAAAGGATGAGAAATTTGTCAGAAGAATCAGTCGAATGTGACGATCCTGCTCTGGTGTGGTCACTCGAACAGATCTTGAACAGGTATGTGCCCTGCTTGTCCCCTCAAACACTGCCTGAAGTTTGAACATAGCAAAGTGACAATCTACAGCACCAGAAGCATGTCAATGGCCACCTCATCTTGCTTCTGGTGCCATTTCAGGCATTATGGAAATCGCAGAAAACTACAGTAAGTGTGACCTTTATCTAGCTGTGAGGCAGAAGCATCAAAAGCATTGAATTTTTAAAAGTGACCTGGTCATATATTGGTTCCCCTTGACTTTGTACTGTATAAAAGCAAACTTAATCAGCTTTTGTATATTTGGCAAGTTGTAATGCCTCATTTCATAAGGTAAGTTTATGATCAGAGTTACAAAGACAAATTTACAACTTTTTGTGAAAGTACACAAGCTAGAACTTTAGTTGTCTCATCCCAGGACATGTTGTGTTTCTTCTTCTATCAGTGTATGTATAATGTATATATATATATAACACATAAATATATCCAAGTGACAGTGGGCTAAACTAAACTCAGTGTGAGTTACAATATAATTATTTATATACAAAGAATTAATGGGTTGCATGAGTGGCAGCAAACAGAGGAACATCCCAACCTGGGAAATCATTTAGAGAGAAGAATCTGCTCTGACTGAAGTGACCCATCAAGTACCCACATGGATAATTACAAATCGCCATGAAGCAGAATATCTTGCTTATATTACTTCTGCCCAGTAGCTGAGCCACTAGACTACACCACCTTGTAAAAATGTTTCTGAGCATAGGAGAGCTGTTGAAGGAGTTCTATACTTTCTTCTTGCAGTACATTTTGAAGCTATGGTAATAATCCTCACTGAATACCTATTTTGCCTTAGGATATTAATTAAGTTTTCAGTTTTGCAGAGCTAAAAGGAAGATATAATGTCACTAGGAGCATTAAATCAGGCTGTATGCCAAGATGATCATGCCTATGAATGCAGAATTGAATGGCGTAGAGCATGTACAGCTACAAATTAGAGTTGTGAGTGTACCCTCGAAAGAAATGCATTGAAATCTAAAACAAATAAAATGAAACCTTTTTTTTTTAACAATACAAGTGTCTAGTTAGGCTGAACTGAGAGAATCAATTAAAGAATGCAATTTGTGTCACACTGATGAAGGCATCTTCATTTAACAACTCATACATGACTTTTCCCTACAACAGGCATAATCTGTCCATCAAGTTGAGCTTTTAATAGTGAGGGCTAGCTAATGGACTTATTTATTGACTACTAAATGCCTGATCTTCTCAAGTCACCAACTTTACTGATTTGATAATCAGAGACATCTACTAAACTAAACAGAATTGAATCTTCTGGGCTGGAGTTTAGTAAATTATCTCCCAAATTAATCCATCAAGAATTCTGCTTAAAAAAATCTAACGAAATTAAGGAAGAGATTGGAAAATATTTGAGTTAATCATAGAAAGGGGCTGAATATCAGTGAAACAAAGCTGGGACATGTCACAGTGAAAGGCCTGGTCTACACACTTCCCTCCATACAGTGAAGGAGATGGAAACTGGAAGACACATAGCAGAAGGCTTTCACCCAGCAAGTGAAAGCACAGCATGAAACACAGTAATGTCACTATGAAGCATAAAATACAGAAGAATCATATTCTCAAAATTTTAAATGTAGGAAGATGACACAAGGATCTAGTATCTTGATTTGCAGCTGCCATCTTGTTGTTCTGAAAGCAGCAAGTTACCAAATTAGCTTCACAATACTTCTTGTTAAAAAAATGGCCTGAAAACAGACACCTGTATTGGATGCAAAGGGTAAATGCCTCTTAGAGTGGTCAATACTGCCTGAATTTTGGTGATCATCATCACAATTGACTTTACACAGCACAAATAATGAAATTTGAAGATTTGCTAGCACTTTTGTGTTCACCAAACAATTTCATAACTAAGCAGTCCCAAGCTTAAAGCGTTCATGTTTTCATCTGTATATTCTGTGAGCAATGTGTTAACTGAACTGGTCATGGAGTAGTGCAGGTATTTAAGGAAATTTAAACAAACTCAATCAGTCAATGGTCTACGGTTCAAAGGGCAACACATAATGACAAGATGTGGTAATGCATTGCAATACATTGCACCTTAAATGTTTGCTTTTCTGAAGCTTTCTTACTATTTTATGGCTACTTGTCAAGAGTTTCAACCTTATTGACAGAGATATAATGTATCTCGACTATCTCTGAATTGATGGACAGCTGGTGCCTCTGCACCACAGGTAAATTCAGCTTCCGCGTCACTGTCCTCCCAGGCAATAGATATTCACCAGGGAGCTGCATTCTGTTTCTATGTTACAATTGTTTAGAAGTTCTCCTGCTGGGCTTGATTCAGACAGATAATTAGCAACACCACCGGTCTGACTATACACTTAATAATGCATGCTGTGCTACATAAAATAGGCTCTTCCATTTTCAGATGACCTCAGCTTACCTACATTGCGGCAATGAATAGCACTGAACGGAAATCCAGCTTCTATTAAAATGGCACACAAGTATAAGAATTTAGATAATAACTGCACAGGAAAAAAATAACTGGTGGAAATTTACAGCGGCCACTTTTGAATCCTTCTTGGAACACCAAATACATAACTTGTTAGTAGATAAGCCATTATCACCTGATGGCATGTTTCAAATTCAGTGAGAAGTGGAAAAGCCAGAACTCGGTTTTAGCAGTGTGCCTTATTGCAGTAGTAGAAGTAGATTTAGTAATAGTAGTAGTAATGATGGTAGTAGTACTAATAATAATCACGTGCAGAGTGTAATGGGAGTCTTATACTGATTTTATACTCTCACTGGACTAACTCAACCTGCCCTAAACAGAGAAGAGCTTAACACCTTGAGCTCACATAGACCCATAGCTTTCTGATTCTGTGGACAGCTACCTCATCATATATAATGTCACATTTTAATTGTTAAGAGGCTTTGAGATATTGAGGAATAAAGCAGTGTTAAGAATAATGGAGGTTTAAAGCTGAAAGTCATGTGCTTTACTGCAAAACATTAAAAACATATATATTTTCAGCTACTGCCATCTGCACATGATAATTACACAAAAAACCATTGCAGTCATGACATAGCATAAAATTCTCAAACCCACATAATCCAGTTCAGGGTTGTGGGAAGCCAGAGGGCACAAGGCATGAAATAAATGTGGACAGGACCCCAGCCCTTAGCAGATCATAGAGGTTAAGAAACTCAAATAATACAATCTGTGATGGCCTAAAGCCAGGTCTATACTGTATATTACGGTTAAAAAATCATCAGTTATAAATATCCACTTGACTTAAAAGAGACGTCATTCATAAATTAGCCACTCAGACACTTCTTCATTTCTATAATAAAAAATATGATGCATTTTATACATGCAAACTTTATTTTAACCAAGCAGATAAAGTGGGTTATAGTGAATACATATAAAAGAATGAGATGGTAGCACAGTGGTTAGCACAACTAAGTCACAACCCCAGAAGAGAAGGTTTGAAAATCATCCAAGAAATCAGTGCATATAACCTGTGCACAGCAGTTTAGCAAGGTCAGCCCTTTGGTAGATGGCTTAGTCTCTTAGAAACAGCATGGCTGATGGCTTTAAGGTTTCTGGCAGTGGAGGATACAATTAGTTGTCTTCCTGAAATTAAATAAGTCTCCAAGCAGCCTGGAGACATGGAAGAAATGGGACACATACTATAATGGACATCTCCGATTCTTAGGATCCCATTCACTTCAGGGCATTTTAAAAGGCGCAAGATGGTCAGGATTCTGACAGTTCTTTAACTGACACTGAGAGCAGCTGATGAGAATAACGCCTCCGTAAAACATGACTCTAAATGAGCAGATGTTTGTACCAAGTCATTGTTAAATGAAAGAAGCTGATTTGCAACCCATCAAAAGGCACAGACCGTAGCCAAAGAGACTGTGATTAATGAATACTTTAATTTACAGAGATGGAATGGAACAGTACGCAAATGAGAACATTACAACTGGAGAATCACAAGCTTGTTTTATGATTTGTATACAAATACTATTTGGTAGTGACCTATAGGCCAAAATTGTACAAAATAAACAGAGCATCCAATAACACATGAACAAATAATACATAAAATTTTGTTTGATACATTGTGAATTTCCCCTTGGGATTAATAAAGTATCTATCTATCTATCTATCTATCTATCTATCTATCTATCTATCTATCTATCTATCTATCTATCTATCTATCTATCTATCTATCTATCTATCTATCTATCTATCTATCTATCTATCTATATCTAAAAATATCAAAAAGAGACCCAGTGACTTCCGAATATTGTAACAGTGACCACACTGGTTGAGAAGTACAGTGAGATCAAGGAGCCTTGTATGCTAGAGATAATTGTCATGATTGCTGATTACTTTTAACACTCAAAGGTAACCAGGAGAGAAAGAAGCCATCAATTTGTGTCCAGGATGTGTGCAGCATGCAGCAGCTACTTACAGAAGCCTGCTACATCATATAAAGAATTGGCAGGTGCCAAAAAAAGGCCTTCTAAGAGAAAATGCAGATAAGCTACACACCTTAATTCTGTAGACTTCAGACCATTTCACACTCGCTTTCTTTTTTTTTGGATCACTTAGTAACCGGGAATGGTGTTTTGTTTTAGAGTACATTTTATGAAAGTCAGTGGACTCACTACTGCACTCCAAAAGATACACAAGTCTGAAGAACACGTGTGGGTTGCACTTCATGAACTGAGTGGCACTGCAGTTCAAATAAACACTCATTGTCATCACCATAATTTCAGTGGCAGCTAATAATAAACTGATAAATAACAACAAAACTACACGTCACCTATCATCACCATCACTTTGAACAGCATTACCCCTTCAGGTATTGATGCAGAACCTCAGAATGTTTGTGACATCAGCAATGACTGACCAAATGTCTTTGATATTTACTTGTGCTGTGGTGTATCCTGAAGCACCAGACTATCCATCTGAGGATTAATATCTCACTGAATCCAGTTCAGGGTTCTAGGTGATCTATATACTCTAGAATTTTGTTTTTCCTTGTCTGTTTTGCCATTCTTTCTTACCATGATGTATTCATACTTTTCCACTTACTTGTTTTGGTACATTAAGAGCTTAATTTAAAAAAAAAAGTCTTTAGATATATTTTTATATCTCCTCTATATATATAAAATCTTAAGCCTAAAAGTTCAATGAGTTTGTGCAATGATTTTATGTCACGTTTTTTGTCATGCTTTAAATCAAGCTTATTTTAAAACCTACATATATATGTTTGGTATCATTCTTTTCAGAATTTATCGAACTTTAATGTGATGGTTGTTAGATTTTCAGATTCTTATTCCGTTTTTCAATTATAAACTAAAAAATATCAAGAACTCACGTCCCGCAAGACAAGAATTTGGTGCCAAGAGATTTAACCATGCCCCAGGCCGGAAATAAAAGACAAAGAGTAGGACAGCTGCTGTACAGGCTTTTAAATGTTTGAAGCGCTGCGCAAGATGCAGATCATGTGTAGCTGATCGAGCAAAGAGGAGGTAAAAAAAAAAACTGTATTTGTTTCCCATTGTATCACCGTTTAAGAGTGGGTTTCGGAGGAGCAACCGTGTCTCCTTGGGGTGTGTTCAGCCCTCCTCTTCACAACACGAGTGGCAGAGATGCGAAGTGGCTGGTGCGTAGCGCAGGCAAGGGGGGGGGTTGGCGAGCAGGAGGGAACCCCCTAGTTTACTATATATATTTATTTGTCTGCACTGTACATACTGTGTTTCCCATGCAGCTTTATTTTTATTTGAACTAAAGTTAAAGATGCATGTATTAACAGTAGTTAGTGCTGCTACATCACAGCTCCAAATTCTTAATTTCAAATTCCAGCCAAGTTTTCTGTTTTCTATTTGGAGTTTGCACACATTCATGTAGGCTTTCAGTGGGCACTCCATCTTCCACCTTTTCATTGGTTGGTTGCCAGTTAGTCCCGTGTGAGTGACTGTGCCACATGATAAACTGATGTCATGTCAAGTCCAGTTAGAATAAACTCCTTGGGGAGCACGGGCTTGAATACCAGCGATGTTATGGTGTTGTGGATCCTTTTCCAGGTTTTCGTCTTACAGTACATTCCAAAGACATGCACAGTATATTAAGTTAAATGTCTTCTGTGGACAGGCATGGTGTGAGTGTTCGTGGAGTGTGCCCCACGCAATAGATTGGTGTCCATTCCAGTGTTGGTCTTTGCTTTGTGCCCAGTGCTGCCAAGGTATACACAGAACAATGATAAATTCGATTAGTCATATTCAAAAACAGATTAATGCATTAAATACATAAGAGCGTTTTAAAAACACCACCAATGGGTGGAATGGCAGGCACACGAAAGGCCTATGGATTGCACTGAATCTGCTATCTAGGAGTCTTTCAGGGATTTCCTTTTTCTGAGCATTAAACTGTCTGATATTATAGAGTGATGCTGTTTTATCAGTATTTTCAGTATATAACAAATATATGTAACATAATAAATACATTTATTTTTATTTAACTTAAAGGGCAAGTTTTCCTGATGTACGAGTTCTGTATTTCTCTAGATTTCTTACATTTGCATTCTCAATCACACTCTGTGACAATAGCGGCTAATTATTGGAAAAGAGATAACGGGGGGTGAGAGTGAAGGGAAGTGGGTTAACAACCATTAACTTAACAAACATTAATATTTAGCAGGCAGTAACAGTTGACTCCTGTTTACAAAAGGAAAATCTAGCCTT
This sequence comes from Erpetoichthys calabaricus, assembly GCF_900747795.2. Taxonomy (NCBI): domain Eukaryota; kingdom Metazoa; phylum Chordata; class Cladistia; order Polypteriformes; family Polypteridae; genus Erpetoichthys; species Erpetoichthys calabaricus. The sequence continues at coordinate 58,478,262 of NC_041401.2, read as the reverse complement.
TATCATACCCAAAATCAAAGCCTTTGGACAAGTAAATTGAAACAGAATTTTTTTTATTTTTATACGGTTGACATTATTGCCCCTCCATTTTGGGTGCAGATTTTATGAGCATAGCAATTTTGTGAGTAGCAAGTGACCATGAGCATTGTAACATGTAATATGTAGAAGATGGCAGAGAGTTAGGTCTAATGTTCAAGTTTATGGATATTTTCTAAACAAATTACTCATAACTGCTTAACAATTTGTTTAGGGAAAAATAAGGTTGGCAGATTTTTTTAAATTTTTGAATCTTTATTTTTGAGCTAACACCAAATTTTTGCTTCCTTCCTGTTAAAACATTGTGTCTATTTTCATAGCATTCTTTTCGCATTATAAGTCCATTATATTTTTTCCTTTACTATTAGGCTTTCACAATTATTAAAGTTGGTATGTTAATTTAATAATTAAGCAGCAATTAGCCGTGATAATGATCTCTGGTGGAAGGAGCTGTCTGTGATGTCACTGACTGAACAGGCTATATGCACAAAAAGAAAAAAAGGCAAACTGTTATAGGAAAACGTGTATGGAATAGTAAACGAGAATTAGTGTAATCATACATAATCAAAATGTATATTGCCGTCCAGGAAATTCACCTCATAATTAAGACAATTTTGTTGTGCTTCCCTACTGTCATCACCTGCAAGGTATAATAAATACTGTTAGGAGAAATTACATATTACAAAACCATTAACTCTACTTGAGGGCACACTCATACTGGGGCAATTTAGAGTCAACACTCATGTCTTGATAGCAGGGAGATTCCTATTAAGGTTTTATTAATGACTTCCATCAAGAACAGGAAAGCCAGGCTCATTTTAAATATGATCTCCTAAAATAAATTAAGAAATTGAAATAACAACCAATAGAACATATTTCTATCTATCTATTGTCATCTGTCTCATGCAAGTCTAACTCCCTTCTGCAATTTAAAGCCCATCTGCTACCAGAGGTAAGGGATTATCAGATAGCAGGGAGGAACAGATATGAATCTGAATTTTAAAGCCTGAAAGCTCAACATCAAAAATAAGTTGCCATAAAAGTTTATTTATGTTCCCATTGTTTAATATTCTATGGACATCGGTCCAAATTCATGTGATTCAGCCATTCAGTCATGTGTGTTTCAGGCACATAACCTTGCTGTCTCCAGTGACTGCATAGTGCCTACTTTAAAGTTTGGTGGATAATGGTCTGGAGCTGTTTATCATTGTTTGGACTAATCCCCCTGGTTCACGAGAAGAGTACTGTTAATAAATACTACAGCATTCAAACATTTTAGACAATTGTGCACTTCCAAATTTGTGGTAGCAGTTTGAGGAAGTCCCTTTTCTGTTCAACCATGACTGTGTCCATGTACAAAAAGTCAGGTTCATAAGGGCATGGTTAGATGAGTTTGGCATTGAGGAACTCAGAGCTCTGACCTCAACCCTATTGAACCTCTTTAGGATGAATTGTGAGCCAAGTCTTCTCATTAAACATTAGGACCTGACTTTACTTACAATTACTCTTTTGACAGAATAGGCACACATTCCCACAGACAAACTTCAAAATCTTATGTTAAGCCTTCCCAAAAGAGTGGAGGCTGTCATAAATTCAAAGATAGGGTGGGGGCAACTCCATATTAATGGAATGGGATGTCCAACAAGCGTATATAGGTGAAATGGTCAGTCCTCCACAAATGTTTGGCCATATAGCATGTATATTTACTGACAGGCATGTGCTATTAGGAGCAATACTTTTCTGGGTTGAGAGGGGGTGCTCTTGATAACACAACCTGCATTTCCACCTGCAGTTCATTGGAATGTTGGTCAGAAGATGAGTGATGCCTTGTCCAGGTCCATATCATTAGGATATGCACATTCTGGGAATCAGCACTATAAAACTACCCGGGACCTGAAGGAGGCAGTTAGTTTGATGACTACCAGCTACTGAGATGGACTGCTCAGAAGCACATCTTTATTTACTATTTTAGCATCCTTGTGTGATGTTATTCCTACTTTCTTTCTGGATTAAACAGGTTCCACTGGCTTTCAACAATCTTTGTGGCTCAAGGTATGCTGATATCAACTCTCTCCCTCTCTCAAACACTATCTTCTTATATATAAACGTCTATATAATCTGTCTGGCCCGGAAGTCAGAGGTGGAATCGGGGCAAGGCCTCCACCTCCAAGGATACACAAGTGAGGCCAATATGTCGGCAAAACGAAACATCCGAAGAGAAAGTCACTCGCTTATCAGCTATTACAAAAGTGTGGCGAGCACATCATCAAAACAGTATCACTTTTACTTTTCCTCCCACCGCTGATACACAAGTGAGGCGAGCACGTCTGCAAAACAAAACCTCTGAAGAAAGACAGCCGCTTAGCCACTAACACACAAACGATGCGAGCACATTGGCAAAACAAATCCTCCTGGGAGAAAGATGCCCACAGTAGTTCCTTTCAATTACCTGACATCTCTACATTTCAAATTTTTTCTGATGATTTCAATAGTTTCCAGGACCCCGGGCTTTTTACAGCACGGGCTTACACATCTATATATATAATTCACTAAGCCAGAAGACAAGTAGCCACCCATGGAAAGCACGGCGGAAGGGCCGGGGATTCACTAAGCCGCCAACAAGTAAGACACCCATGGCGCACGCAGGAAGGAGCCACGCCCACCAACTCTAAGACCATTGGATACGACGACAACTCGCAGAGCCACGCCCACCAACTCGGACGCGACGCCTCGGAAAACATGCCGTCATTTCTGTTTGTCTGTGCCACAGTCCACATGCAGCTCTGAGCCACGTTAACTTTTCATTAGTCAACCTCAGTGGAACCTTGGTTCACACAGAGGTAGCGCTTGAGAGAGACAGAGGTACACACAGGCAGCGCGAGAGAGAGACAGAGGCACACACAGGCAGCCCGAGAGAGAGCCGCGCACACACAGGCAGCGCGACAGAGAGACAGAGGCACACACACAGGCAGCACGACAGAGAGAGCAGCGCAATCCTTTAAAACTGAAGTTAAAACACAATGAAGGAAGCAGTCTTTAAAAACCAATAAGCCCTATGCCTCTTTCATTAGCATCTCACCTGCTTCACCGCCCTGCAACAGTCGAGACGCTTTCTCAGCAGCTGACCTTCTCTGTGCCTGACTCCACTATTGTCAGTCGCCTGATTAAAAATGGTGAACTCCTGCAATGTTACTATCTTGGTTGGCTTTTAAATGAAGTTCGGATTTGTTCAAATGTTCCTTTTTTCCCCCTGTGCTTAAAACTCATTTAAAAAAAAGTGTTTATACAACTGCTGCAATGTTACAGAGAGAGAGAGGGCTCCCGTGCTTCTGAGAGACAGAGGGGGAGGGGGCTCGCGTGCTGCTGAGAGAGAGAGAGAGAGAGGGGGGGGGGGGCTGGGGAGGCTCTCGTTACATATAATACGCTACAGTAGCTGTCCGTTTGTCTGTTCAGGATTTTAAATCACCTGTAGCTTGCAAACTGACCTATTGACTTGAAATTTGGTACACATATACTGCGTGACATCTACTATCCACTTTTTAGGGTGATGATTGACCTCCAAGGTTATTTCTCTTTTTATTTTTATTTTATTTTATTGTAGAATCAACTCTCGGAAGTGGTAAGCAGGGCGGCCGTGTGGCACATGTGTACGGGCGCTGTTCTCATCCCTACCACCTTCACCATCACTACCCCTACCTCTTTATATCTTTAATCATTCTTGAGGCAGATTGAAGAGTTAAGTGCCAGCTTATGTGAAAAATTAGAGAAAGAAAGAAAACGTACTAAGTAATTACAACACAAACACTGACTTTATCAGTTTTAACATGAAAAGATGCCGATGAAAGAATAGAAGAAGCAGGCCACTAGGGTGGAGAAAAAAAGAGCTGCTTAGGAAGCAGCGGGCACATCAACCTCTGAGCAAACAATTGCTAAACGTACAGAGAAAGAGGATGAAAACTACGAATACTCAAGTCAAGTGAATTTGTGCAGTGCGCTGTTATTGGTATATACAGTAAATATATGCAGATATATATATACTGTGTATATATATATATAGAGAGAGAGAGAGTGAGAGAGTTGAGGCCATTCATATTTACAGCCAAGGGGTATAGGAAAACAAAGTGGTAATAATATTCTAGAAATTGCCTAAAACCTGCCACTAGGGCATATGCCTTTCATTTATCACACAATTGCAGCAGCGCTGACGGTCACACAATGATGCATTCTGCATAGAAGCTTCAAGAGAAGTGGTGGTGGAGCTGCAGAGGTAGCAGTCTCTTAGCTGTCTGCCATTGTGTACTGACGCTGCAACCAACAAATGGTCACAAACTATGAATAAGTAAAAAATATACTGTATAGAGTATCATTGTGCTCACAGGGTTCCAATCTTCAGGGCACTAATTGACCATGCCATGCAGCATTTTTTGATGTCAAGCTTCATTCAACAGGCAGATCTTTCTTTGTTTCTGATCTGTTCATATTGTTTGCACTTTTTTTCCAAGAAGATAGAAATGCCTTGTAAATAAAAATAAATCTTTTATTTTTTTTATTATTATTTCACAGGGTCTCATATGATTTCTGATTCTTGCTTTGATCAGCATCACTACTCCATGTGACTATTCTACACTGTATATATTTGTTATGCAAGGCACTCAGCTGTCAAACAACACTGAAAGGCATTTCATTCCAAAATGATCCCTTTACAACACAGGCCACACTCACACACATTCCCACCTGGGAAAGTCTGCAGTGGACACCTAACGTAACACATCACACATGACTTGAACATATACAGGTAAGTGTTATTAGGAATACTAAAAGAAACTCATTTGAATGTCTGCTGTTATGAGTGGGTGGCATTACAGATGGTAAATGACTATGAAACCCATCAAAGCACTGAACAAGTAATTAAGGTACATCTTTAAACAATCAGCAATAGCTAAATAAGTACTGGAGTGCAATAATTGATCGATGCACCAAAGAAAACATGTAAGAAAAAAATCTTACAAATTTAAAGAAAAATAAGAGAGAACGGGACTGCACTGGTAACTGATAAGACACTTATCAATACAATATTCCTGGTAATAATCCATTCATCCATTTTCCAACCCGCTGAATCCGAACACAGGGTCATGGGGGTCTGCTTGAGCCAATCCCAGCCAACACAGGGCACAAGGCAGGAAACAATCCCAGGCAGGGTGCCAACCCACCGCAGGACACACACAAACACACCCACACACCAAGCACACATTAGGGCCAATTTAGAATCGCCAATCCACCTAACCTGCATGTCTTTGGACTGTGGGAGGAAACCAGAGCGCCCGGAGGAAACCCACGCAGACACGGGGAGAACATGCAGACTCCACACAGGGAGGACCCGAGAAGCAAACCCAGGTCCCCAGGTCTCCCAACTGCGAGGCCGCAGTGCTACCCACTGCCCCCTGGTAATAATGTTAAAAATATTAAGTCCCAAAAGAAAACCAGCAACAATGTCAAAAAGTCGAAAGATAAGCATCAAAAAGAGGAAAGGCCCCCAAAACAATACTCTTCAGAACCAAAACCTTAAAACAAGAACAATTGTTTCCTTGAACAAAGAGACCCAAACCAAAGCTACAGTATATTAAAAACTCAGACTCAGTACTATGAGGAATAAACCCAAATCAGTGAAGGTGCACTGCAGGCAGAGAGACACAGATATCGTCCCAGCAATTAAGTTGAGGCCTGGACAACATTTCAATAGAGCAGCTGCGGGTGACTGCCTTCAATTACTAAATCAAAGAAAGCAAGTAAAAACAATTAACACAAACACATCCATTAACACAAGTGACAAAGTAATTTACAAAGAAAAAGAAAGCAAATAAAAACAATGAACAAAATCAAAGGCAGAACAAAGCTTTAGCAAGACCCTGCCACATGGAGAGAGTGAAGTTGGTGTCAAATTCAAGACACTGGATGATAGGTTGCATGGAGAACTGCTGTGCCATGCAGTCCAACATTAGCTGGACAAAAAGGTACACATTTATAAAATGTATTTGCAGGATGGATAAGAATAAAATGTCACACTCTTAGCTGGCCACTGACAGCCATGAGATATTCTCCAGAAAGCTTGTTGTCAGCTCTTGAGTCTTCATTCAAATGATATCAGCCACATGGTAATGGTGGCATTTGATGAAGAATAGGTAATCCAGTTGTAATGAGCAAATTCATCGGATGAGTTGTGAATCCTTGTTACCACATGCTGTTAAATCTGTCACCTTTAATAACCTTTTGTTATTCCTGCATTTATTTCCACATTCCAGGTTAAACAAATAGCTTGCTAAGCTGAAAATAAAAGAAAAAAGATACAACCAGCATGTCCAGTAAAGTTATCAAAAACAAATATTTCTGAACCAGTGCCAATGAAATTAAGAAATAGTATCTCCAGACAAGTTAGGCGTTATAAATATTGCCAAAAAGGCAGCATGGAAGTGTGCAGCTTGAAGACAGAGAGGAGGGACTGCGCAAACTCATAACCAGGGACAGTCAAGTGGTGAGAGTACCAAAAGAAAAAAGTAATCCTGAAACAAAAGTTAAAGCAGAGGTGCTAATGCTACATTTTCTTGGATGTACCTTTTAATATCCGACCAGCAGGAGAAACAGGGAGACAGAAAGTTGTAGTGAATTGTAATTCAATTCAATGCATGAATGGCAGAAGCTGTGAACCGCCATCTTATACAGGTGGGGCAAAACAACCCAGAATTTGAACTGAATGTCATATGATTGGTAATGGGTATAGTGACAGTAAACAATATGGATGCGGCCATGAAAAGGCTATTAGAAAATGGTAGCAGTTATCACAAAAACAGATCAAAATGGCAACACCAGAATATCAGGAAGCAACCTGTTCACAATAAAGCACTGGTTTGCAGTCTCAGTCCTGGAAGACACTTGAGGCTACAAGTTTTAGTTCCAACCAGTTTCACAATCAATGAGTCCTTTTCCCATTTCACTGATCTTATTGTTTATTTACTAATGTCTTTGTTCTTCTTCTCTTAATCTTCATTTAAAAAAATTGTATGAAATTTGTACTAATAACTAACTTACATATATTCATATTTGTGACACAGCTCTTAACTCTTTTTTGCCATTCTTCTACTAATTAATTTTTTTTTGTGAAGTTTGTGCTTTTAATTTTATCCTAATAATGACGATTAACAATCAATTAACAGTAAGGAGCAGACATGAAGTGAGTGACACTGAATGAACTCAAAGAAACTGAAGCATCTTAGATGGTTAACAGAAGCCCAGCATGCATCCTAAAGGATGACATTATTAAAATTCCAGCAAAATTCTAAAGTATCCTTGGGAAATTTCTATAATGGAAAATTTGATTTTTCCTACTTCTCAATAGGACTTTCTTTTCCCTCTGTTTTATAATGGGAGCTTCCTGTTAGGATTTCCCATTACAATCAGATGAGAGGAGGAGCAAACAATGTAGTGGAAAATATGAAAACAGACTACATAGTATTATTCATTTCTGCAATTTGATTATTAATAATATTAATTCCAATACTGACAGGCGGGCAAACATTTTTTCCCTGATTGTGGGACATTCCTGAAACATGGGTCCAAGAGATGCGGGTACCTGTCAATGTCCCTATAAATATCATCCAGGCCAGCAATTACAGTGCTGACCTGCATACATCGTAAAGATGAGATAAAAGCATGTACAATTATTATTTGAATTTCAGCATGCTAGTAGTGTATTCTGTCTGATTTCCATTCTTTATCCAAAATTCTGATTAAAAAACTCACTTTTCTAATGACATCGCATGTCATCAAAGAAGAAAAATGATGTTAGAAACTGGTAGAATATACTGTAGAGATACACTTTATATCTTCATTACTGCCAGATAACACAATTTGTATCACCAGTATTAATGGAGGTTTAGGGAAGACTGGCAGGTATCTCTTAACAAAATGTATGAAGAATAGAAGAAATGCACTCCTGGAAGGTAACATGTGAGATGTAAATGTTCAGTACAGTACAGAGAAGATTCTTAGAGATGTATATTTGAGCATACTGTATTACTTTTATATTTAAATAAACATGTTAATAGGGAATTGGATTAAATGGTTTGCAAATATTATTATTATTTTAGATCTTGTGTCATTGTACCTTTGCTTACTTCTCTACAAAATCTTCATCTTGGCTGCCAACCTTCTAAAACTTGGAAAATCCCCTTGAGCTAGGACTTCTATTCCAGGCATGAATGTTTGTCTGGACAGACTCGTTTCCAGCTGTTGCACATCGATTCTCTTCTCTGGCTACAAATTTTTATTTTTCTTTGTTGTTCTTTTGCCTGCCACCAATAGGGGGCTGATTGCTGATGTTGCTGCCCCTTTTTTCAATGTTTCTTTATCCACTAATACTCATGCAGATGTCTCCATAGGCACCGAAACTGTGTCTGAATCAATCAATCAATCAATCAATCTGTGTCAATCTCAAATAAGATTGATGAACTGGCTGCGCTGGTGAAAAATGTCAGAACCTACAGAGAATGCAGTTTGTTGTGCTTTTGCGAAACGTGGCTAACTACCACCATCCCAGATGCTAACGTGGAGCTACCCGGGTTTAGCACAGTTAGAGCAGACAGAGACGCAAATACCAGCGGACAGAAGAAAGGAAGAGGACTAGCTCTCTATGTTAATAAACGGTGGTGTAACTCTGGACATGTTAACGTCAAAGTTTCCACTTGCTGCAGGGACATCGAACTGTTGGCCGTAAGTTTGCGTCCCTATTACTTGCCCAGAGAGTTTGGACACGTCATTGTTGTTATTGTGTACATCCCTCCTCGGGCAGACGTGGAGACAGCGAGTGGCATCATCCATTCTGGTGTTGCTAAGTTACAAACGCAGCACCCTGAGGTGCTTGTGCTAATCGCTGAAGACTTGTGATGTTGGACAAAACATTACCTGCCTTCTCCCAGTATGTGAACTGTAACACCCGGGGAAATAAGACTATTGATTAACTGTATGCAAACTTTAAAGACGCATACAGCGCCACCCCACTGCCTGCGCTTGGGAAAGCAGATCATAACCTGGTTCTGCTTCAAACTCACTACAAACCAAGAGTGAGGGTCCTACCTAAAACCACACGCTCATTCAGGAAGTGGTCCCCGGAGGCAGAGAAGGCTCTGAGAGAATGCTTTGGAACTACAGACTGGGATATCCTGCAGGGATCACATAGTGAGAACATTGAGGAGATTTTTGACTGCACTACTGATTACATCAGCTTCTGTATGGACATTGTAGTACCAGTAAGAACTGTACGCTGCTATGCTAACAACAAGCCATGGATTACAAGTGACATCAAGGGCCTTTTGAACCAGAAGAAAAGGGCTTTTAAAAGCGGTGATCACCATGAGCTCAAGCGAGTGCAGAAGGAACTCCGAGTCCAGCTCAGGGTGGCGAAGGAGCAGTACAGGAGAAAGCTGGAGCAGAAGTTGCAGAATAACAGCATGAAGGAAGTGTGGGATGGGATGAAGATCATCACTGGCTGCAGCTCGAAGCGGGGTGCCACCATCGAGAGAGACGTGAAGAGAGCAAACCAAATGAATAACTTCTTTAACAGGTTTGACCACCCTAACCCACTCTCACTCTCACCTCGGAGTACTGCACCCTCCACACATCCTTCTGCTGATACCAGCATAGGAAAGACATCCCCACCCACAATTACAACAGCGCAGGTGAGCAGAGAGCTGAGGAGACTTCGTGCCAGCAAAGCAGCGGGTCCAGATGGAGTATCACCACGACTGCTGAAGGTCTGTGCATCGGAGCTGGGGGTCCTCTACAGCGCATCTTCACCCTGAGCCTGGAACAGGGGAGAGTCCCGAGGCTTTGGAAAACATCTTGCATCACCCCAGTCCCAAAGGTATCACATCCAAGTGAGCTGAATGACTTCCAGCCTGTTGCTCTGACATTACATGTGATGAAGACCATGGAGAGGCTGCTGCTTCACCACCTGAGGCCACAGGTTCAACACGCCCTCAACCCTCTGCAATTTACATATCAGGAGAAGGTGGGAGCGGAGGATGCCATCATCTATATGCTACACCGATCCCTCTCCCACTTGGACAGAGGCAGTGGTGCTGTAAGAATTATGTTTCTAGACTTCTCTAGCGCCTTCAACACAATCCAACCTCTGCTCCTTAGGGACAAGCTGACAGAGATGGGAGTAGATTCATACCTGGTGGCATGGATCGTGGACTATCTTAAAGACAGACCTCAGTATGTGCGTCTTGGGAACTGCACGTCTGACATGTGGTCAGCAACACAGGAGCGCCACAAGGGACTGTACTTTCTCCGGTCCTGTTCAGCCTATATACATCGGACTTCCAATACAACTCGGAGTCCTGCCATGTGCAAAAGTTTGCTGATGACACTGCTATCGTGGGCTGCATCAGGAGTGGGCAGGAGGAGGAGTATAGGAACCTCATCAATGACTTTGTTAAATGGTGCGACTCAAACCACCTACACCTGAACACCAGCAAAAACAAGGAGCTGGTGGTGGATTTTAGGAGGCCCAGACCCCTCATGGACCCCGTGATCATCGGAGGTGACTATGTGTAGATGGTACAGACCCATAAATACCTGGGAGTGCAGCTGGATGATGAATTAGACTGGACTGCCAATACTGATGCTCTGTGTAAGAAAGGACAGAGCCGGTTATACTTCCTTAGAAGGCTGGCGTCCTTCAACATCTGCAATAAGATGCTGCAGATGTTCTATCAGACGGTTGTGGCGAGCGCCCTCTTCTACGCGGTGGTGTGCTGGGGAGGCAGCATTAAGAAGAAAGACGACTCACGCCTGGACAAAGTGGTGAGGAAGTCAGGCTCTATTGTTGGCATGGAGCTGGACAGTTTAACATCTGTGGCAGAGCAAAGGGCGCTCAGCAGGCTCCTATCAATTATGGAAAATCCACTGCATCCACTGAACAGTGTCATCTCCAGACAGAGGAGCAGCTTCAGCGACAGACTGCTGTCACTGTCCTGCTCCACTGACATACTGAGAAGATCGTTCCTCCCCCAAACTATGCGACTCTTCAATTCCACCCCGGGGGGTAAACGTTAACATTATATAAAGTTATTGTCTGTTTTTACCTGCCTTATTATCAATCTTTAATTTAATATTGTTTTTTGTATCAGTATGCTGCTGCTGGAGAATGTGAATTTCCCCTTGGGATTAATAAAGTATCTATCTATCTATCTATCTATCTATCTATCTATCTATCTATCTATCTATCTATCTATCTATCTATCTATCTATCTATCTATCTATCTATCTATCTATCTATCTATCTATCTATCTATCTATCTGAATATCAAATTTTTTCTCTCGCTAGAAATGTAATCATTACATGTTGTTAAAATTACAAATCCTTGTTGGCTATTTTCACCTAACAGAAGTCAGTGATGTGAAATGACAGACTACTATTTATAATACTGCACATTTCATTGTCAGACATTTGCTGGTAATTCCAATGTGCTTGTTTAGTTTTGATGCAACTCTAATATATATATATATATCTCATATGTAAAGTTGATATGTGGAGTCTGCAGGATTCCATATAACAACGAACATATCTTTCTTTGCAGGTAGATACACATAAACTGTAATGGTTGTAAATGTCCCATATGGTGTCTTATTTGTTTTATATTGTGTAAATAAATCTCTTTATATTTACGTGCCATTGTTTTGCCTCTGAGAAATGCTTGCTTCCTACAACACTGTAATTAAAAGCAGCAGATGTGATGATTTTTGCAAAACAAAAATCCACACACCCACAGAGCAATTAACACAGGACAGTAACAGACTCATAATGAAAAAAAGAAGCCAAATTACGGTACTGGTCTCACTAGACCTAAGCAGGCATTTCTTTATTTATCTCTAATGGTTAATGTAGTAAATTGATCACCCATAATAATCTCTCCCCTTTCATCATCATGTTCTTTTTTCTTGATCTCTGGCCACTCTCCCTAATATGACAGGATACCCCTCTCATCTTGACCACCTCCTTCCTATTCAGCAGAAAATGAAAGACAGCCTAAATATCACCAAGCTTTATTGTGCCATTCTAGGTGATGCACATTTTAGTGAATGATTCTTATGTACACAGATTAGAAACGAGAAGATGGCAGGCACAATCCACACCACTTTCTCAATGGATGGCATTGAGCAAGTTATGTAGGCTACAAAGAAAAACACTGCAAGTCTTATGGTGTGCAGATAAAATGCTTTGTGACTGCGTTGTGTCTTCCATTAAAAGTGATGCATACAGCTATCTCTATATGTTGTATGTCACAACAACAGTAAAAATAAGAGAGTTTGGAAAATTAATGAAAAAATAAGTAGTTACATTAATAATAGTGATAATTATTTACATTTATATAGTGCTTTTCTCACTACTCAAAGCACTTTTACATAGTGAGTGTGGAGCCACTTCAACCTCACCAATGTGCAGCAGCCACCTGGATGATTAACACTAAGAAGAAACTGACATATTTGTCAGAAAGAAACTAGCAGTCTGAATGCACATGGAAGACAACCAGATGCTTTAATTGTTGCTTTTGACGTTTATTCATTACTCTCCGTTAGGCATTCAATGTTTGGCTTGATCCCAATGTTTTCTCAAATATTATTCTTGAGCTCTTTATTAAGCTTTAAATAATTGCTTGCAGCAAAGCAGGTTTGTAAAGAAAGAGTGATGGATCAAATGAAACAATTTGTGTTAGCAAACAAACTGTGATGGCCCAGTAGACATGGAGCAGGGTTAGCGTATTATGAGATCTCGGCCATGGCAGCAGAACCACACCAGTAAAGCATCAGTGCTACCTCTTTCTCTCTCGCTCTCTTTCTTTCTTTCTTTCTTTCTTTCTTTCTTTCTTTCTTTCTTTCTTTCTTTCTTTCTTTCTTTCATGCATTTCATAGAGAGTACTCACAAGCTTCATTCTATCTTTCATTCTTGAGTTTTTATAAAAAGACTTTAGAATTCAATTACTTTTTGTAAATTAGTGGTGTCTTATTGAGGCAGTTTGCAGAATTAATGGAATTAGGCTACTTTTATTTAAAATATAAAATTAGAAATTTGTATTTAGGGTTTTGTTTCTTCCTGATGTTGTCGATCTTGGAAAATGTTTCATAATGTTTGGATTGATACCTAATGCAGCATTTGTTAGATAACGTATGCCTTTTCTCTTTCTTCACCATTGCTGCAGCAGTTCCCATGCTGATGAGATTTGTGAGACGCTGCCTTGTTGTCTGTTTATTAATTATGCCAGTTCTGCGGCTGACCAGATGCTCAGCTGAGGCTCAGACAAGCATGACAACAAAAGCAGGGACTGCAAAGATGATTGTCACAGCCGGTGGGCCCTGGAGTCACCTTTCAAACACATGGCTTAGATATTTTTGCTAGAACTTTAAATAATTCTAACAACATCTCTACCTTCCTTCACTTTCCATTTCAGAAAGTGTCAGACAACTCAGGTATAGGTGCCCTTGATAGGATATTTTACATGCATGTGTCTGAATTTAAAGTCACCAATTAACAAGGCATGCACATCTTTGGTGGGGTTAAATCTGAATAACCAGAGAAAATGTGCTAGGACAGGCTGTCCTCAATCACGGTCCTGGAGGGCCACAATGGCTGCCGTTTTTCTTTCCAACTAGTTTCCTAATTAGAACTCAGTCCTTTGTGATAATGAAACTCATATTTAACTATTTGGCTTGTTAGTACATTCATTCATCCAAGGGAAATTTGAATTGCACTGTAGAGTTTCCTTCTCTGAGGACATTATCCGTGTGTTTTGTGGACCAGAACAGATTTAAACTTACCAGTCCTTCCAATTTCTCTCTCATTTATTTATTTATTTTTAATACAGATACCTGATGGTGCATATGGACAGGTTAAAAAGGAAGCCTGTTAGCTGGAGAGCTGCTGGTTTATTCGTTATCTGCAATTCATTATTAAGTAATGTCTGCTTAATGAAACAGGCAACAATTAAAACTTAAATGCAGCTGCTAAAAACTAAAATAGACAATTAAGGGTTCTGAATTGTAACGGGCCAGAAAACTAAAATCCCAAGAACTATATTGCTTTAGTAGTAAATAAATGGGTTCAAATTAAGAAAATGGTTGAAGTGAAAACATACAGCCACTGCGGACCTGCAGGGCTGCAGGTTTTCATTCTAACCCTTTTCTGAGTCAGTGACCTGTTTTTGCTGCTAATTAACTTCTTTTGAATTCATTTTATTTGACTTGCTCTTGAAGACTCAGATCCCTTAATTGTGTTTTTCCTTAATTAACGGCCAAGAAATAATGAGATACAAAATGAGCCAAAACATGACCAACAAACTGTGTTGATCATACAATATCAGAAAATAAAGAAAGATGAAGGTCTCAGGAATATTGATCTGCATTTTATCACTGCTCTTAGTAAAGTGCACAATGAGAGCAGCAACAAACCATGGAATTAAAGAACGGGTTTAATTAACGACAAGAATCTGTGCCTCATTAAGCAACTGGTTGGACTGAAATTGGTTAGAGTTTGAGGCCCTGACTTAGTTGGTCTTCTGTTGGTTCACTCACTTCACATTTCATTTCTATTTGGGTGCCATTTAAGGAAAGAAATGAAGGAATTCAGAGGAACGATGAAGAAATTCAGGAGAACAAATGTTAAAAAGCAAGTCAATTAAAATTAATTCAAAAGAAGTTAGTTAGTAGCAAAAACAGGTCAATAATTAAGAAAAGGGTTAGAATGAAAACCTTCAGCCACTGTGGCCCACCAGGACTGGAGTTGTACACCCCTAGTCTAGACAGTGACATATGGTGACCAGGGCAGGAAACAAGCACAGGTCACTCAGTGCCAGAGGCAGCAGTCAGTGCTCACCACTGCGCTTCTGTGCCATTCCTAATTAACTCTTTAATATTCAAAAATAAGATAGTTATTAATAGAGATGGGAAAATGATACTGACGCATTGAAGCTTGTGTCAGTCAATCTGAAGCATAGTGAGTCGAATCACTGTGTCAATGCTTGTGTCAAAACACCAGTGTCATGTGACCCATGACGTTTGAAGCTTCATATGTCATCAGTGCTTCACAGCGAGCTTTATTGGTTTGACATCATTTCGTCGGTTTGACAGCTTTGATGCTAAATTAACAGTTAGCCTATATAAAATGCATCATTCTCATTCAACAATGTTGGGTTGTGAGAGATTTGGAGAGCTTTGGTGACAGATGGCGACTAACAGTGGAAAATGGCGTTCAAAAGTTAACTAATATAAATGGAAAAGGGCCTTAGCAGAATAAAATGAACACAGACTTTTCTGACCTTTTTACTGGTGACATGAGACTGAAACAGTGAGTGCTGCTTCACTTGCGCTCTTGAGAGCTTGCCTTGACCTCAGTTAACCATCAGATGTCACTGTTCATACTGGGGCTGAGGATTCAAAGCTTCGAACCTTTTTCGGCACAAATACAAAGAAAGCCTCAAAGCTTCATGAGGCTTCATTTTGCCATCAGTAGCTATTAACTAAAATATCATACAAATGGTGACGAAAGTACAATTTGGAAAACATTTTATACATTTTAAAAGCCCACAATGTTTCATTTTGGTTTACCAAAATAAGATTTTAACTGTGTTCAATATACTAAATCCACCTGGTTTCCTTTTACCCATATTGTAATTTGCTTTGACTATAACATAGTGGCACTGCTGGGTAAATCAGAGCATGCACTTCTTTCTCTGACTTGCTTAAAGCCTCATAAACCCTGATGTATACACACAGACAGGAGCAGATTTGTCTTCCTCGCTCTTAAATTACAGCTACACCTGTGCCGATTCCTCGGGTCCAGGTGCTCGGTGTGAGTGATTAAGCACCAGGACTTCTCTTTTAGGATTAATCTATCAAAATTCTTAAGTCTGAAAGATTGTACTGAAAACAAGAACAAAACAACTTGAATTAAATATATTTACATGATCAAGACCAGGGCACATTTAATAGATGGATATTTGACACAGTACCTGCCAAATAATACAAAGAGTACATGACACGTGTTTATCTCTAATTGGGACTCATCAGGTGTACACATCTATATTTCCACTTATGGGGATCGAACCTCTTAAGTCAGCACCTGAGGTGAAGCCTCTGACGTTGTGCCAGGGTGGCTGGTTCACTTGACAGGGCGAAGACTGGTCTGAATCGCAATCTGATTATTTGGATGGATATCTACCAGGTAACCCTTGTTGTGAGAAGCAGATCCTAGATATGTAATACAGTACCTGCCAAATAGTACAGAGAGTACACGACAAGTGTTTTGCTTGTCAAGGATAGAACCTCGAATGTGAGCGTCTGAGGCGGAGCTGCTACTTGATAGGGTGAAGAACGGAGTATTACATTTATTGAGTCATACATTCATTTTGTCCATCCATCCATCCATTTTCCAACCTGCTGAATCCGAACACAGGGAACGGGGGTCTGCTAGAGCCAATCCAAGCCAACACAGGGCACAAGGCAGGAACCAATCCCGGGCAGGGTGCCAACCCACCGCAGGACACACACAAACACACCCACACACCAAGCACACACTAGGGCCAATTTAGAATCGCCAATCCACCTAACCTGCATGTCTTTGGACTGTGGGAGGAAACCGGAGCACCCGGAGGAAACCCACGCAGACATGGGGAGAACATGCAAACTCCACGCAGGGCGGACCCGGGAAGCGAACCCAGGTCTCCTAACTGCAAGGCAGCAGCGCTACCACTGCACCACCGTGCCGCCCACATTCATTTTGTATTATATGCAAACTGAGTATCAGTATGTGTGTATCTAATACATTTACACACATATATATTCCATCCATCCATTTTCCAACCCGCTGAATCTGAACTCAGGGTCACGGGGGTCTGCTGGAGCCAATCCCAGCCAACACATGGCACAAGGCAGGAACCAATCCCGGGCAGGGTGCCAACCCACCGCAGGACCACATATATATTTTTTATTCAAATCAGAGAGTAGACAGATTAGATGACTTGATTAGGGTGACACAGTTACTGTGACCTAGAGCCTTAAACTAGCTCCCTAACACCATAAACTAAGCAACACTGCAGTCACTCAATATAAATTATTGAATTTCATGTATACTTTATGAGGAAATATCACATTACAGATCAGATAATGAAACAGCAATATTGCAGAATATCTCCCATATATAGCAATATCACTATATATTGCGATGTATGCTTCAAAAGAAATGCTGCTTCTTAATATACTGGATATATTTAGCTTTGTGACCTGAGGCTAGAATGTCAGTGTGCCTCTTGTGTGTGGCAAAAGGTGATTAAAGGAGGTTTGTGTCGGAAAATGTTTATAGTTGTAAAATATTCTGCTCTAATATTCACTTTAGCTCCATGGGAGGGACAACCAGCCAGCTTAGGTGTGTGTGTGTGCGCGTGTGTGTGTGTGTGTGTGAAAAAAACAAAATAAACACACAATGTGCCTATTTATCATACATCACAGTGAATGGTTCACCATGTAAAAAAAGGGTAAAATTTCAGACATTGATATTCTTGATCCCTTATGTGTCCATGTCTTCCTAGCCAGGACATATGGAAAGTGTACGAGATGGGATGCCAGTGCCACAGTGGTATATAATGTATTTCAATGTAAATATAATCAAACACCACTGAATAAACAGGTTAGGAAATTGATGGGTGCATGACAAAAATGTCACATAATAAAAATACATAAAATAAATATAGTGTTATTTATAGAGCACCATTGCCATGCTCATCACTTCATGAGTACAGACACACCACATACTGTAACTGTTTT
The DNA here is from genome assembly GCF_900747795.2 of Erpetoichthys calabaricus. Classification (NCBI taxonomy): domain Eukaryota; kingdom Metazoa; phylum Chordata; class Cladistia; order Polypteriformes; family Polypteridae; genus Erpetoichthys; species Erpetoichthys calabaricus. Next base: position 58,460,355 of record NC_041401.2, on the reverse strand, counting down.
CCTGCATTTTTTTCAAGGTAGAGAATGAACCAGCAACCTTTTGGTCTAAATTACATTTTTCAAAGCCACACAAAAAGTAAAAAATCTTTATTTCACATTCAATGATAAATACTGTATGTGTGTATCCTAAAGTATACACATTGTGGTATAGCAGCTAGCACTGCAGCCTAACGTTATTTAGACCATGCTTTGAATGGCTACAGAAATGCCTGTTTGGTGGAGTTTGCATGTTCTTCCAGTGTTAGTTTAAACTCTGACGTGGTGTGGCATGCAATGTAGAATTCTGTCCTGCTTTGTTCCCAGTGCTGCTTTATGGCTGTTTGTAACCCCATATTGAGAAAACCAGGATAACAAAAGCAATGGATGGGTGCTGTATGGTAAACAAAGTGTGTTACTGTATATGGGTAAACTATGAGTATCCTGCAAAAAGAGCAAAAATAAAAAGTGTCCTCTCCTAATCCTCGGATCTAAACACACAAAGACAAACTGGCTGCAACAAAGCACCAAACATGAAAGTCACACACACAAAGTATCAAAAATGAAAGTCACGCACTCAATGCAGTCTAGCACCTTTACACCCAAGCCTCAAACACACATAAAAGTACTTACCATGCACATTGGGTGCCATCCAGATGGAAGGCATAAAACAAAAGCAAAGCACGGCCACGTTTTCTAAATGCGTATGGAGCAGCCAAGTTTTTGAAATGTTTGTCAGAGGAAGTCAAACCTGAGGGGCCAATTCATCTTTGTTGGCACATTCTGATGCACAATGTTGTCACTGCTTAATAAGCTGTAAGCAGAGGCCGAGAATAACCAAGGTTTCATCTGAGTTCCAAAAAGTATAAAATATGTCATGCTGTCTCCTGCAAATACTCAGGCTGTGGCAGGCTTCTGGTGCTCAAAGAACTGCGTAATGCTGGAGCTCACCTTGTCACACACAGGCTGTCATACACGGCTTCAAAAAAATTGTGATCACTACACAAACACATGGCTGTTTCACTTGTGAAAGGCAAGGGAGCAAAGCAGCTCTGACTAAGTAATTGAATGGTGAACATACACTACCTGTGTCCTGAGATTTTCTGAATTGCAGCATCCTTTGTCATAAACACATAGAAAATCCAACCGATAAAGACAGTTTATGACGTACACACACAGTCCGTGTGTAATAGGGAAAACCATAAAGCCAGCATTCCCAAATCATAACAGCACACAGTAATACACAGCAGAAGAACTTCAAATACAAAATCATCAAACCAGCTATGATAGGTCAGTGACATTTAACATATCTGCTTCATAGATCAAGCCGCTATCATTAAACTAAAAAAAATAACACACTCACAAAAATGTCACCATTTAAAGAAATAAATTCCTCCTGTGATCTGTTTTTATTAAACGGTCAATGAATGGCCATATCATACAGACATGTCATTTGCTTTCAAATCCAGAGCTGAAAGTCACTTGCATTTCTGAGAGAAGAGCAAGCATCACAGCGACTGGATAGAGCAGACGCTTGCAGGCTCTAAAGGGGAGGCCATACAGTATTCTACTAAAAAAAAATATGCCATTCACTCATGTCAGGGTATTACTGAGTGACTCGACTATCAGCTTAAAAAAACTTCTCTAACGTGTTTGAGAAGGAAAAACTTTCTGTTCAGCTACTGCAGGCTTAGCATGAGGAGTCAGGGAACATTGTTTTCACCCAGAGACAACAGAAAGAAAAACCCTGATTGGTTGTTTTTTTCTGCAGTCTTATTATTCCATCAAAATCTGAAGCCTGATCAGTCATTAGAGACCATAAAGATTTCCTTTGGCTGATTAAGGGCTTGTTTATACTTCACACTCAGAACGCGTACGAACACGCATCAAGGCTGCCATGCGTTCCCAGCGTTCATTTGCTGCGTCTTCTGAGCAGGTCCTCAGAAATTAACGCGACGCGTGTGCGAGTTGCAGTTAGGCAAAAAGACAGGGGGCGATGTGTGATAAAGTTGTAACGTGACGTCAGAGTTTCTGTTTACTGTCTACATGTGACAGAAAGCCTCTGTGCGGATCCTAGTAGTTTCGATGTGCGCGCTTCGATGTTTGATGAATGGTTCGATGTGGTGAAGCAAAATGCCGGCATACAGATGCATTCGTGGTGCTTTTATATTCAAGCGTCGCATATTCCCGATCGTAATAACACAATACGTTTTAAAAGTGTTACATACCATCTTTTGTGCCGTCTTTTTTTTCTGGGGCTTCCTCCACACCTGACAGCAGCGGCAAACAGCAATAGATCGCCACACTGAACACATTAAATGTATGATATTCCAACTCTCTGCACATTTAGAATCCTTAGATTTATACTTGATATCACTTTCATGATGAAATGCCTTAAAGTATATATGTTACATTTGACAGATAAATCATTCTTCTTCCAGCTGCTCCCGTTAGGAGTCGCCACAGTGGATCATCTTCTTCCATAATTTTACAGATAAATCGTTAATTTCATTTAAATAATGAACACTGTTAATAATTACACACATGGGATGACACGGTGGTGGAGCCGTAGCGCTGCTGTCTCACAGGGAGTCATGTCGCTGATATTCCCTGCCTGATGTTTACATGTTTTCCTGCTGGGTTTGCACAGTGTGCTCTAGTTTCCTTCCAAAGATATGCAGATCTGGTGACACTAAAATGACGCTAGTGTATGTGAGTGCTTGTATTCATCTTGCGATGAGCTGATGCCTCGTCCAGGGATTGTTTCTGCCTCGTGCCCAATCCTAGCTGGAATGGACACATCCCTGCCTGGATTGATGGATTTAATCATTACACGTCCTTTTCAGAGATATTGCGGTAAGGTGTCATCGTAATTTAATGGGTGTTCTAGGCAATTCACAACACAGCGAAGCCGAACCTGTTCTCACTGTGATAATATCTCGCACTGCCACCTGGTGGATTCCTCCAGATTTAGGTAAAGTACACGTGCAAGTATAAACAGTACAACGCTTGCATAGCAGGAGTGTCCGCTGCAGCATGCGTACGTGTCGTGTGAAGTATAAACCCGGCCAGCAGTTGCTTTTCATAATCTCTGTCAGGTTTGGACCTGAGTTCAAGTCCTGGGATCCCAGGAGAGGTGTATTAATATTAGCAGTCTGCAGTTTCTCAAAATGATGATTTTATTCTCCAGACAGCTTATTTTAAGTACTAGTTTTGCTCGAATGAATCATAATGAACTGCAAAAGAAGTTACAGGACCCTTAAAGCAATTTTACTAACTAATGTCTACAGACAATTTATATTGAAAGCATCCTCTTGTAGACAAATAATTTATGACCCCAATATATTTGTACATTCTTTCTCTATTTTACAAGTATTTTACAACTAATTTACAATTTATTGTACTTTTAGTCTTAAATAGTCAGTCAGCTTACAATTTGATGGTAGAAGAAAACAGAGACCGTAAGAAATTGTACAGATAGAAATAGGATCAAAGCTTTTGGACAGAGCCATCAATTACCAGAATAGCTAGCCAAACACATGTGTGCAATATCATACGTCCCAGAATCCCACATGTGACTACAACATAAATAATGGCTCATCTGAAAGACTGAAAGAGAACGAAATAGGAAGTGACGTCAGAGATCAAGACGTATCAGAAGGAGAGAGAGAGTGACCATTTCATCTGGACGTCAAAGAGCATAACTGATGCTGATGAGATGATGATGATTTTCTGTAAGCTTTCTAAGACTCTATATATCCAGACTTTTGCTATCTTTTTTATTTTCTACTTGGGGGGCAAGCCCCGCTAGTGCCTTTGGTGCCCAACCCCCACTGGTGCCTTCGGCGCCTCAACCTTCAGCTAACTAAATCACCTACTGTAAATACAAACGTTGGTGTTATGAATAGATAATTTTTTTAATAGTGTGTTCCTGTGAAAGAAAGTTTACTCAATCAAAAATAAAAAACACAACTTTCTTGATATTAAAAACCACGACTTTCTTGATATTTTAGTTTATAATTTAAAAAGGAATAAGAATCTGAAAATCTAACAACATCACATTAAAGTTCGATAAATCCTGAAAAGAATGATACCAAACATATATATGTAGGTTTTAAAATAAGCCCGATTTAAAGTATGACAAACAACATGACATAAAAGTCGCATAAAATTTTTGCACAAAATCGTTGCACTTTTAGGCTTAGGATTTTATTTATGTAGAGAAGATTAAACTTTATTCTGTTGGTATTATACTTTAGAAAATAATAATTCTTTGCATTTATATAGCGCTTTTCTCACTACTCAAAGCGCTCAGCAATTGCAGGTTAAGGGCTTTGCTCAAGGGCCCACCAGAGCAAAGTCCCTATTGGCTTTTACGGGATTTAAACCGGCAACCTTCTGATTGCCAGTGCAGATCCTTAGCCACAGAGCCACCACTCCACCAGCAGCATTGCTTTTACATTTCTACAGTATATTTTGTCATTGTATATAGTGATTGAAATAATAAAGCTAAGTATTAGGGTGTCTGGTACAGGGGAGATTACCATTTGCTCTAACCTGCATGGTTTCTCAAGGCCAAGAGGTCACACCTCAACTGGAAGAACAAATGCAGTAAAAGTAAAACATTGTTGGTTGGTAAGTGGGATAGAAGCAATAGATGGATGATCCTTTGTGTGTCTCAGAGACACCCATACTTTGTTAGTATTGGCGATGAATCTCTGTGTGGAGTACTGAAGAGCGGTAGATATCACTCATACATAGTTATGCAGATAGAATCCTATATGGAATACTACAGAGTGACTAGCAGTTAGGCCTCATTCATATGTAATTGTGTGAATAGGATCTCTGTGTGTGTGTTTATGTGTTAATCTTAAGGTGCAAGAATAGACTTAGCTAGTACAACACGTGTTGAATATCACTCATCACTCGATAATATAGGGACTTGCCCAAATAAAGCGAACACAGTGACAAATAAACAAAAACATATTAGAAAATAGATGAAGAAATAGATGGATCTAAGTAAAAAGGCATTTTTAATTTACCCAGTGATGACCCAAAGGTGTAGCATTCAAAATTTGCAACTCACTTCTTTTGGTCTCTGATGTGATGCCACCTTGTGAACATTGGTATAAGAGGAATAATGGGAACCCCTAGAATAAACAAGGTGGTAGACTTTGTGATATAAAATGCTCAATTGGTGTTTAAAGGAATACAACCACGGCCTGCACAAAGTATCGGTGGGAGGGTTGGGCCAAATATAAGCCTAACAAATAACACAGTCGTGCACAAGTCTAAGCGTAATAGCAGAACTCCAGGAAACCGATAATGAAAAATAATAGAGCAGTTTAGTAATTTCACATTTTCTCATTTCACTACCAAAAGCAGTCATTTTCACTTTGGAAAGGACTTTCCTGTGGATTGCACATGGGCACACATCAAATCATTCTGAGTCTCCATCAAACGGAGATAGATTTAATAATAACTGAAAGTCCATATTGGTGTCCATCCCACAGCTTTCTTTGGTCAGTTGTGTTTTAGTCAAGTCTGGGGGGTTGTCAAAAGACTGCCTGTTAAAGCCCATTGAGGCATTCCTTGAGTGATTTTCATCTATACAAGAAATACTTTTTTTTTGTTGTTGTTGTTTTCAACTCCCCTGTGGCATTTTTCTGGTAGTTTATTTTCTTTCATGGCAGCTTACATTAATCCTGTGCGATGGGCGGCCACAGCCATTACCTGGCCAGGATGCCAACGGAATGGAAGGACTGGTGTGAAGAGCATCGCTGAGGCAATACCTCCCCTGGGATGCTAGAGGGCCACCCTCCTGGCTGGTTTTGTCACCACAGACTCCCTAAGGGCATGCTGGGAGCTGGAGTTTGGTACGGCCCTGTTTGGTTCCATGGGGGCCGCCAGGGGGAGCTGCAGAGCCTTATAGTGAACTTCTATCACACCTGGGAGTGATTTCAGGTAATACTGATGACCCACCTGGTGCACTCCCAGGACCTGAATAAAAGGAGCCACCTCACTGTATTCAGGGAGCCGGAGTCGGGAGGAGGTGGATGATGCTTTCCTGAGAGGAACTGGAGGCAGAAGGACGGAACAAGGAAGAGAGAAGAGAAGAAGAGTAAAAAACTGTGAATTGTGTTTGGATACTGTGCTGTGGGGAGTGAGAAAAGGCTCCCCAACTGTAAATAAAGTGTGTGTGATGGACTAGAACTTGTGTCTGCCTGTCTGTGTCCGGTTGGGGCGGCTGAATGTACCCCGGTGGTCTATGTTTCAGGTCACTTATTATTTTACTTTATACAGTATATTTTTTCTTGATGTTCATGCATGTTTGCAGCATGATGCATTTTGGCTATTTCAAAAGTTTAGAATGTAAAAAAAAGTAGTGTAGTCTAATTCCTTCATAAATTACATATGTAAAATAAAAGGAACACAGAATACAATTATCAACATTAATATGCCAAGATAAGTCTGGGCCTAATGGCCTCCCATTTCTGCAGTTCATGGAAATATTAGGTTCATAAAATAAACTGATAGATGAAGTGTTTCAGGAAAGTAGAAAAATTATATTGTCTGATTCTATTAATTCAATTCTAACAAATCAAGGCAATTACATCCATTTTAAGCCAATTTCAGTGTAAAGCCAAACTAAGGAGCTTGGGCACAAGCTGGAAGCAACAGGCACAAGGCAGCAATCCCTTGCATAAGTTCAGGTCAGTTAGGGTGTCGAATATGACCGCACGCCGCCTATTTCTGGACTTTTAGAAGCCCACATGAACACAATGAGACTGTACAAGCCCACAAACACGCGATCCCAGGCTGAAATTAAAGCAGAGTGCATTCTTCAGTGGTTTATAACAGGGGTGGGCAAAGTCATTCCTGGAGGGCCGCAGTAGCTGCAGGTTTTTGTTCCAACCCAGTTGTTTAATAAGAAGCACTTATTGCTCTAGAAACACTTCTGCTTCATTTTAGTTATCTCCTTCATTAAGATTTGGAACCCTTATTGCTCATTTAAGTCTTAAACAGCTGTGTTCTTGGTTTTTAATTGCTCCTTATTAACAATAAGATGCAAATGACAAAAGACACCAGCAGTTGTCCATTTTGCTTGTTACCCTTTACACCTGTGTGTATTTAGCGTGCACTATTTGGTTTAATTAAATACTTGGAAGGAAAGAGAAGAGAAATAAGTGAAGGATTGAGAATCACCCATCCGTTTTACACTTCAAAGTATTTGGATGATATCCTTAGAATGGAAAAAAAAAAAATCTAGGATATGAGAATGACTTGACATAGCAGAGTTAAAGCACTAACAAGCCATGAAATGTAATTATTGGCAAGGATTGTTTTCTAATTAAGCAACTGGTTTGGAACAAAAACCCGCGGCCACTGCAGCCCTCCAGGAATGACTTTGCCCACCCCTGGTTTATAAAATAAAACTGTCTACGGTTACATCCTACTTTGTGCCTGATTCTGATGGGATAGCCTCTGCCTCTACACGACTCTACTTTGGATTAGGAAAGTTTGAAATTTACACCAATCCTATTGACAGCCTGAACAAGATTAATGCTGGAAAGACTGAAATGGTTGGAGAGCAGTATATACATTTCATTATTCAAACAGTGACATCTCAATATTACCATTCATCTGATAATTAAACCGTAAAAGCCTGCCCCAATAAGGCTCATGCATCATACAGCAGCAATGCTTAAACAGATTCACATAAATAAAACAATATGAAAATCATCTAGCAGTAATGTCTATTCAGAGCAGAGCCCATCCCCGTTCCTGTAATATAAACTCATGAGTCTCATGCAACGCGGTTTCATGCATAATCTGTCTTTCAGCATTTCTTGAACTTCTTATCACTTCACTGCAATGTTACATAACCACTACATGACAGCACTCTCGTTTTCACAAGCCTTATTTGAAGACATGCCTCTTCCATACCGGGAATGCTGTGGCGGCAGCAGCAGCATCATCAGTCAAGGACCAGCAGTCCTTGAGAAGTTTTGACAATTTAATCTCTTCATCGAATTACTCCACTATGTGCACTGGCTAGCAACACCACTTGTTAAATAAAGCTCTCTGCAGTGGTCTGCCAGCAGCCCTCTGGTGCTTCAGCCAGGCAGTGAGGATTTGCTGAGCCAGTCCTCAAATTATAAAACCCAAAGCAACAAACAAGTGCACAGAGAGTGGGCATCTTATAAAAATCTTTGCAATTATAACTTTAATTCTAAAATCAGACTAGCATGTGCAAAGGAAAATATTTTCAAAAAATGTGAAAAAGAGAAATCGGAAAGTATTGTTTTGGTACAATTAGTGTCACATGGGAATAAGCTTGCTGTAAAAGTGCAAAAAAAAAAAAAATAATAAGAGTGAATTGTGTGAAGTCCTGTCTGGCATCCCATACAGACTCCATGTACCCCCCAACACTCTGCACTAACAGAAGTGGGCTCAAAAAATAAATGGAGGGCGGTGAACTGATTGATTGGCAAACCACTTCTTTTAAATCCCCTCATCAACAACATATCTGGCCTCCCATTAACTGTTCCAAATCCTTTGTCTAATAAATTGATTTGTATTTTAGACAGTGTCCTTTCAAAGCTCTATCTGAAATTTGATTTCTGCCAGCTTAGTGTTCTCTTCAGGTTGAAGAATCAGAGTAAATCTTGTTTTCTATTCATCCTGTCCATTTCCTAGTATTTAGAATTCATTCTATGTACATTAAACACATTTCATGGACACCATCACTCCAGCCTTGTCCCACAACAGTAACTCACACCTTAAAATCTTCAGCAAGGTCCTGTGCTTGACATGTTTTCTTGGCTGATAACACTCATAGCACTCACCTCTCACAGTATAGACAGATTTGAGCCCCAGCAGCTACTGTGTTGTTGTTTTTTTTATCACTGAATGAGCATTATCACTTCTCACTTCTTAATCAGTCACTAGTCTAACAGTGCCAGATGTGATTCTCAGAATAACGCACCAAAATCTTGGTAGTGGATAGCAGAAAAATCCACTGCTGAAAAGGCAGTGCCCAAAAACCTGCACCAGTCTCCTCTAGTCTCTGCACTTTAAACATGGTGTGTACAACCAAAGCGAAACCCTGAGGCCTAGCAAAATGTATTGAATTTTTTAAAGCAACATTAGTTTTAGCATTTCAAAATGGATGTGTCAACAATAATGTTCAATTCAGTATTGTTCTCTGTAGTTATTCTGGTAAGGCCTGTTTACCATTTACAACTAGACTGTAATGTTAACTTATTTCATTTAAAAGAGTATTTAGGACGTTAATGCTTTTCAGCCTTGTCCATGGTCGGTGGTTCTGCTGGCATCAGACTCATTAGGAACAATTGTTGTTTTGACAATATTGTCTACAAAAATCTGCATATTACATCATTTAGCTCTTCATTATCAACAGCAACAATACCTCACTTAACAGGAGTTCATTTCACCTTCTTTTTGCTGAGTGTGATGGCACCCTGTTTCATTCAAGTGCATTTGTTAGAGTTCACAGACGTGGTTGCCATTTCCTTCAACCTCACATTTACTTTGATTGTATCATCATAAATGTGACAGCCGACAGCAATGCCTTCTTCACCTTTACCATCAGTCCAGTGATGTCTTTGAATTCCAAAGCATAATCTGGTTTTACAGAATGGTGTTTCACTAACAAGCGGTTATGCATGTTAATATGTGTAATGTATTCTCCACACACAGAGAACACATAGATGGGATATAAATCATAACCACAGACTTGCTATTAGTTGGGCAACATTGATGAGAGCACAATTTCCCCTTGCTGTTTAAATCACTGCCCCTAGTTTGAGCTCTGCCTTCATGTGGTGTATTACATTGGCTTAGAAATGTCACACTCACTGAACCGTCTAACTGGTCCCATCCACATTTAAACCCAATTCTTTTACAGTTGTCTTCGGACATATAATACGTGAGCCTTGCCCTGAGAGACTAATCAGTCCCCAACAAATGACATTAGCAGACTGTTGGCACCTATGAAGTTCAATCAATATTCAATGTGTTATTGTGTCCTGTGCATTTAATTAGTTTTGCACTTACACAGATAACCTTCTAATGAAACAGTACTCTTTTATACACAGTATATATTTTATTCCTACTTATTATTATAACGTTACACTGCTTGCTTTTATATCTATGGTTATACATTAATTCTTTTTTGTTTTTATTTTTATGCTGTATCAGAAGGAACACAGAAAATTCTTTCTTTCCTTAGGTTTCAAACAAAAATCGGGGCAAAGTACCTAGATACTGTACTGTATTGTGTTTATTTTATCAAATCAATTTTATATTAAAGTGATAAAAAATATTACCACACACTGACATTTGAAAATCTTATGACTGCTAGACACAAGAAACACTGGAGAATAGAATAGCCAGAGTACTGAGAGCACCACCGCTGCATTCATCTCTATTGACTTCTAATGGGGTTTAACTGTTAAAACCTGAAATAGACTGTAAGCTGAATGATTCTTTAATACAAGCTAAGTTTAAAATTATTAATTGTGTCATAATTGTTTTTGTTGTTTGTGTTATTTTGACATGAATGATCCATTGGTAGTGCTTAAAGTCTTTAATAAACAAAGATTTACAGACATCATAATCATAACGCACACATTCACTTACATTTCTTTTTTCAATGAATAGTGCTGTAGCACTTGCAAATCAAATCATTGATCATACAACTACACGTACAAGTAGGCTTATTGGATATCGACTGGCACTCCCTTATGAGACCTATGAATGATGATAACATTGTCAAATTGACAGATCACAGGGCACTTCATAAAGAAAACAACTTAGAAAATAAATAACTTAGATAAAATATGTTGTGAACTTGAGAGTTCTAAAGCAAAAAGTACCAAAAAATGCCCCAACTAGAGAAGGAACCCCCAACCCTGGCTAGTCACAATAAAGGGAATGAAAAATCTTTGTAGATAAAAAGATTTATTTTACAAAAAAAAATGTAATAATTAAAGCTACCAAAGGGCACAAAAGTCAAAGGCAATCCATGTCCAATGGCAAAGGAAAATGTCCAAGGCAATCCAAACAATGTACCAAAACACAAATCCAAAGAATAGACAGAGAACAGAGGTCTAAAAAAAAATCAAGGAAATCACAAAAGCACAGAATATCACAGTAGAAACTTGTCAACTCCATGAACACATTCACAACGAACTGCAAGGGGCTGTGGGTTGTCCTCAGCCTTTATTGGTATAAAAGCATCAAAGTATGAATTCCCCGACTGATATGCATCTGATAATAAAAGCAAAAAAAGGCTTTGCTCTTTAAGATTTTACTAATATTCGATTTTTATCACATCCAAACTTTTAGATTGCATGTGCAGATCAGCTGTAGTTAAGCATTATAAGAGAAATGTTTGAGTCATTGAGCATATTAAGACATACCATAGCTTGCTTTCTTTTGATGTTTATGGCTTTTGAGTACCAAGGTTGAACAATGGTGTTAGCACATAACAGAGGCAGCAGGAAACTTCTGGAACACTTGCAGAAGTAATTCACAGGAACAGTGGCTGCACATGTAACATATACTGTATAATGAAGTTATACTTTGTCACGTAATATCTTCCCAGCAGTTGTACTCGCTGAGGTGGCATGTCAGAGACATGTAATTGGGACACTGGAAGGTATAGCCAGTTGCCAATGTAACTGCTTACTGTGATGGATGGCCGGCTAAATATTCTGGCCCACACCTCCAGGCCGCCAGGTGGAGCCCTCCCAACAGCATGGAGGTTCCCCGAATTCCAGCAGCGCCTTATGGACCTTGTAGTTTGTATACACAGCCCTGCTGGAGGCTTAGGGAGTGCTATGTGCCCTATAACCTGGAAGTACATCCTGGTCACATGAACAGGAGAAACGACGTGCTTCCGGGTTGAAGAAAGGAGCTTTTATCCGAACCGGAAGGGTTCACAGTCACATGGACAGAAGAGAGAAACGTTTCCGGGTCATGGACTATATAAAGGACTCTGGGAGACCAGAATCCTGAGCTGAGCTGGGAGGAAGGGTGGCTAAGTGTCTGGGAGTGGATGAATTGTGATTATTGTAGTGTTTATTGATTATATGAGTAGTGTGGCGTGGAGGGTGCTTAGTGCACAATATTATAATAAACATATTAAGTATTATACTTTTACCTGGTGTTTGGCGTGGTACCTGAGGGTTCAAGAGGTCGATAACCGCCTCTACTGCTACATTACCAACAACTGAGATTACTGTGTGGTCACACATGCTGCTAGTTACAATTGGTGATATATGTGCACAAAACTATAGAAAATGGTGACAGAGCTCGAAGTGTGTAGTACCACACCACCATTAGTGTTGGCTGCTACATATTGTGGCAGGAGGCTGGGGGCCAGACCCAGCCGGGACACCTGGAAGGACCAGAAGGTGATCTATACATCACCCGTGCCATGAGGGGGCAACCACCCTGGATGATGAGGAAACCACGGGGACGGAGCAAGGAGGCTCAAACCCACTGGGGCCCATGGCCACCGCCAGGGGACGCCCCGAGCGTCATGGAGCCCGGGAGATCGACACTTCCGCCACACCTGGGAAGGTGGAGGAATGACCTTCCAGAGATGCCGGAGTGCTTCCAGGTGCTAGTGCGGCACTTCTGCCACACCAGGAAGTGCCACCGGAAGGTCATCAGCAAGCACCTGGAGCACATCCGGGTGGATATAAAAGGGGCCGCCTTCCTACAGTGGGGGAGCTGGAGCAGGACGAAGCTCCAGTGACAGGAGGGAGAAAGGCGGCCCGTAGAGGACATTGGGAGAGGCCCGTGTTGGGAGTGATTGGTGCGAGAGCACTGTGTGCTGTGTGCACTTTATTAGTTTAATAAACGTGTGTTTTGTAAAGTGCTGGTGTTTGTCTGATGGCATTCGGACCATCTCTCACAATATTCATCCATTGCAAAAATAATTAGCTTTATTTATAGTGTCATACACATGTGCATGGGAGGCAGCTAAAAGGCTCAAAGGGAGGTAAATCCACACCAGACCAGGGGATGGCAGAGTGCACTGATCCTTACTCTTTTTCATTGGCAGACCAACCACAGGACATTTTGCCTGGATCCGGTGACATCACTTCTGGTTTGGGGCCCAGTGATGTCACTTGCAGTTCCGTTCCCCCCCGAGGACGTCACTCCCGGTCCCGGCCCCGAGGATGTCACTTCTGGTTCCTGCCCCAATTACATCACTTCTCCGCCTGATTTTAAAGCCGCCATGTTTCCGTGTCTGTTTGTTCTTGTTTGGACTAAAGTCTGTAAAACTCTTAACCAACCATCATCTTTAGGCAGCCTATTTTACAAGTATACGGGTGGCTGCCCCCAAACATCTTTCTGTGTCCATCTTAATCTTTTCACAGTAGGTAAAGAACAGAATTTTCTACATGAAAATTATTTGAAATTCAGTGCTCATTCATGTGCTTGTTTTCATCTGGAAGTTCTGTAACACAAGACCTGCCATTATTGTATTTACATTTCAACATACTGTACATTCAAAAGCATCTTAGCTTGTGCTACAAATATTTAAGCAATTTATTAGAATAACTTTTATACTATTTTGAAGTAAGTGACTAAATAGTGTGGTAGAGAATAATACTTTGGGGACCTTCAATTTCGGTGAAATTAAGTTGAGCAATGCTGGGATGAAGTTGTTTTCATCAGAATTGTAATCATGTTCTAATGTTCTAAAGAGACAAGACTCCTTTCAAATGTGAGCATCCAGAGGCAATTCACAAAATGAGAAAGAACTTGCTAGGGTTTTCTACCGACAGAGAGAAGTGGGTAGAAGAAGCAACTGCATGGATTATTTGACTTATTAAAATATATTTGACTAAATGATGTAAAAGAGCAGCTAACAGATCCTCCTTGCTGCTACCTTGTTGGAATTCATATTGCCATTCAGTCTTTGACCTCTACTCAAAACCACCTGGACAAAGCTGAAGAGACAAGAACTCGGCCATTCATAACAAATGTGCCTATGTTCCTGTTTCTACCATTAGACCAGAGTCTAATGTTCTGATGATGTTCTGCTTTTGTATATTTCAAGATGTGATATCGGTGTTAAAACAAGTTATGCGCTATTTTTCTGGATTGTTTGATCATTTTATCTCCTGTTATCTATTTTGAGGTGAGTGCTGAATGGTTAGGCAATTAACCTCTTACAAAAAAAAAGAAGTAATGGGATTCCCATTTACCAAAGGGTTGCTAAATGAGCAGAAGTGACACCAAGTTGGCAACAAGCTGTGTTCTGTTTCCTCTCCTTTTTTCTCTTTACACCAATGACTGATCCTCAAGTGACCCATCTGTTAAACTGCTGAAGTTTGCTGATGACACCACAATAATTGGCCTGATACCAGATGGGAATGAGATGCCATGTTGGAGGGAGGTGGATCAGCTGGCCAGTTGGTGCACCCTCAATAATCTTAACTTGAAATCCTTTAAAAACTGTTTAAATTACTACAGATTTTAGGAGGAAATCCTTACCTCCTACATTGCTATTTATACATGGTGTCATTGTAAACAGGTTGGAATCACTACAATTTCTTAATACTACAATCACTCATATTTTTTACTCGGATGAAAACATAAATGGTTTTATCAAAAAAGCTCAACAACAAATGTTTTGTCTCTGTCAACTTAAAAAGTTTAACCTGTCCCAACCAATGCTGATACAGTTTTATAGAGTTGTCATTAAAATCGGCCTCATTTTCTCTGGTATGGCAATGCATCTGCTCACTCCAAACATAAACTACAGTGTGTTATTCAGACAGCAGAAATCACTGTAAGCCTGATACATTGAGGTCCTGTATACATCATGGGTCCAGAAACAAGCTGGAACTATAAGCAAAGACTACACCCACCTGGGCAGCCATTTCTGTCTCTCCCTGATTTCTAAGCTCCTCCAACAAATCTAAAGCATGTTTATTTTGTGTTTTTTTGTTACTTACATGAATATATTTCTGGTGGGAATTCAATTCTAGTTTACTATATTGTTTATATATTTGTGTCTCGTGCATTATATTTTCCAGTACTACTGCATATAATGTTGTGATGGTGTCATGGATTGTAAATTGCATTGTCTTGTTATGTGTATGGATATAACACCAGTAGAAATCCCTAGCTACTATGTTGCCTGGCAATGAAGATCAAGTTCAAATGAGCCTATCAGAAACAAAGAATGGTGACTGGTGAGCATCAGATAGGTAGTTAGGTCTGCCAAGATATCACCAAACACTGAGAATATAAAAATATGCCCCAGAAGAAGTGCCATGTTAAGAGCAGGGCTGTAGTAGACTAGCTTCGAGCTTATTGAAAGCAAGTCAGCTTCATATATTTACTCTTTAATTATAGACATAAACTTTCATAAATATCCCAAACATTGAAAACATGCTTGTTTGGTTCTGTGATACCTGGGTTGATCACAGCCTTGTCATCCTTTTGAAGCTAGAACATTGACAGTCTTTAGCAGAATAGACTAGTGCAATGAGGACACAAAAGAACATATGAGGTGCAAACAATGCTTTGTGCATTTTATTCCAACAAGCAATCAACATGCAAACAGTGCACTCTGATGTCTTCTCCATAAATAAATAAGTAATCCATGACAAAAACAAGAGCTCTTGCAAGGGAGTTAAAAATACATAAATCCAAAAAGAATCTGTTAAAATCAAGAATAAAAAACAATTAGATAAAATCTGGTTACTCATACTCCTGCAAGCCTCAGAGCCTTTCTTCTTCCTGTCTTTGCTCCAGGGCTGTGACACTGGCATGGATGTTGAACCATTAAAGAGCTTTTGTCCCAGCCAACTCAGCTGGTTACCTGCTGGGATGCCAAGGCCTGACTTCATCATCCTACCACCATTCCAAATACATGTAGAACATTCCATTGAGGCCAAATGGATGTTCCTGCTCCCAGAATGCTCAGCAGGAGTGGCCCTAGCCCAAAAGCACCATTCCTCTTGCTCACTGTGGGGCCTCTTCCTCACCACCATGCCTCCTGTCCACTGCATCTGCTCACACTCCTGTTCTTATTCCACTTTTCTCCAATTCATTTATATTCCTTTAATTTTTCTCCCATATATCTTTCTCTCAATCCATTCTCTTTTCTTTTCCCTTTTTATCTCCCTGTCCCCTTCTCAGGGTCCTTTATACTCTGTAGGTGAAGATACTTTCACTAATGATCCACAGAGTGTCAATGAGGAATCTGGCTGACATGACTGCATTTGTACATAAATATACAATCAGCCAATTTCCCCATCAAACACTCTGTGGCTAATAAGATTTTGCAGCTGCACACACCCACAACCACCAAGCCTGAGGCACACTGTTTCCATTACTAAAAGCTCTGCGCCACCATGAACTCGAAACTCACTTCACCACAGGTACAACCATTATAAACATTTTCAGAATGAGCTAATCAATCTTTCTTCTACATAGTACCTTTCATAATGTTTCCTTTTACATGAATGTATCAGCACAATTAGCATATATTTATGAGTACTCATATTAGGAAACAGTGCAAATATATTTTGCATAAATTCTCTCTCGTCCACATTAGGCGTGTATGTATTTACTAAGATTACTTTACAGTCGAATAGATTCCCCACATAGCGCCCTTGAGGAACAGGTACTACATCTGTTGATACAAGTTATATTGTTTTATGGATTAAAATGTCTACACGTCTAGTTTTCTTATTATAGCTGGAATGAAAGATTTGGCAGATCCAACCTCTTTCAGTTGAAACTAGTCCTTAAGTGATAGGTGAGTCTCCTATAAAAACACTATCTCTGCCTTTAAGCCAGTATGATGGGAGATTACTTTTTTCTCTTTTGGTCATGATTGAGACCTTTGACATTCCAGCTTGTAAAGTTCAATGATTGTTCAGAGATATACTGTTTCTAAGCATTAGGAGTCATTTTGTGATCTTAGGCAAGAGCAAAAACATTTTGAGAATTCATGTTTAACACTAATTTCAAATATTTGTTGCTGGCAGTTGCAGTTAGTGGGTTTGACATATTTCATGATGGCAATGAAAGTAATATAGAAATAATACCTTTTTCTCCTTACCTTCTCTTCCTTACCCCTACCCCCTACCCCAAAAAATGGCATATTCTTAAATACAAATACAGGCTGGGTAAGTGATTGGCTCAAAGTTGCATGATGCATAAGGCTTGGGCTCACTCTCTGCACCCTAGGTCTCAACCTATACTGTACACCAGAAAAAAGTTTGATCAAAGTTTAATTGTGAAAGAACAGTGTGTTGGCCTTTACCAAAAATTGCAATTCTCACATTTTACTGTCTTTGGCAGTTAATGATGTAAAGCTCACTGAACCTTTTCTTAATTCTTCCATGGCTGTCAGGTTTACTTCACATTGACAATGTGGCGCAGCCATCCCAGCTTTGACTGCACTGCATTTGCTGAGCTCTTCTCTCATTTCTGTCAACCTTGTCAAGTGAGCAGAAAGCTTTCATGTGCACAGACTTTCATGTGGTTTTTGAAGTGACTGGCAACCAAACGGGTAGCAGAGTAGGAGATGGATTAATCTGGTGCCAAAAAAAAAGAACTTTGAGCTTTAGAAATAACATTTGTCATGTGGCACTACATCCCTTAAATAGTCCTCCTCAATTGAAATTATTGATAAACTTTGTCTAGAATTACATTAAAATATAGCCAAGGTCACAGGTTATTATGTTAAATTACCAGTGGCATATCTGCATTAAGGGCCAGTGGGGCACAATCACATGAGATGATGCTCAAAATAAGTAATACACTTCCCTCAGTGTATAGTGCAGTGTTCTCCTGCCACAATGGAAGCACAAAAATGGTTGTAGCCCATCAAAAAGCCTAAAAAAATCCCTTATTTCAGGTCTGTACCTAGTGTATTGTTCACATGCCAGTAAGCTTAGCTCCAAGCTCAACAGGCAGGCTTCTGGTTGCCTAGGCCGAAAAATGGATCTAATGCTTCCTTAAAGTTCAAAGCTTAATATGTCATAAAATAAAGAGAGGGAAACCAAAAACCTTTAATCCCAGGACAAGCAAAAATAGCTCAATTATACTTTGAAAAACTATTCAAAGGATTCAAAAAAGGCAAGGCAGGGCAAAAATAATCAAAAGCAGGTTTTGCCTAAAAGACAAAACCTTAGATGAAGAAAAAACAATAAACACAATCCAGACACTGTACCTTTACTAAAGCAGCCAGGAAATCCATAATTCAAAAGCTGAAGAATGCACACAAGAATCAAAAATTGCCCCAATCATCGATAGGGCTACAGTGAGGACGGCAGCTTCTCCATTTGTAGCTCTGGGGCAGTCACCCAGCTGCATAATCAGATGGCCCCGCCCTCTTGGGCTGTACATACAGGAGTCAAGGCAATTGAAAATAACAAAGCAAACTAATACATACAACATTACATAATAATTAATAAACAGAATAGCAAATAAATAAAAACACAGAATGAAAACAACCAAAAACAGAATTAATTATACAATATGAAAATTATATTTAAAAAACAAAAAGGCAAAACAATTGTAACCCTCCACTTTGTCTTCTTAAGCAATTTTTATCCAGTTTTCTAATATATGCTCAATGTTATTACTTATTTAGAAAAATATTGCTTTTATTGCTGTGTAACATTATTTTTATTTTGGGTGTAGCAAGCCTGTTTTTGGCTGAGGTGTTTTGTCTTGCACTGTGCTCTGTATGCTTTGGTATTTGTGTGTACCTCTAGAACTTGAACTTTAATGATGGAGCTTGAAGGTCATCACCCATGTTATTATGTGGACTGCGTGCTTATTTTTTAAAGTGTGTGTATGCACTTCTGTTTGAAACTTTTCTCAGTTTTGTCTAGGTAAAACATGCAAGTGAAATGGTATGTAAACTCCAATGCCACTTGCTCCCTTAAAGGTAGCCATAGTCAACTGAAAAAAAGAAAGGAGATATCAGATATCATGAATGTATCATTCACAAGACATTATGCTGCAGCATCATTTTCATCTATTGCTGAGGACTACCACATTAAATTTGAAAAAGCCACCAAGGAAGTCTATGTGCGCTCCGTCCGCATTGTGGAAAAGAAGCCAGCAATGATGCTCCTGTTTCAAAGAAATGCAGAGTGCTGGTGCAGAAAGGATAGATATGTATGTAGAAAATCACCTTTCAGTTGCTTCGCTAGAGAACTACTGACAGCTTTTTGAAAAGTAACTGGGAGAAAAGGCGTGGACGGAAGCCAAAAAGAGTCAAAAACTGGGAAGTCAGATGCATTGTTACCAAAGCCAAAATAAGAGACAAAGTCAAAAATATTAGCATAAGTCAAGATCAGAGAAAACTTTCAGGAAAAAGATTTCATTTGAATAAAAGAACAATTAACAAAGAAGAATTTTGGAATCTGCCAACTTGGCTAGAAAGTTAACTATTCAATGACATTTCAAGCCTGTTGCATTATTAACGATGCAAACACAAATGGTGATGATCATGAAGCAACAAAATGGCTGCAGAAACAGCTCAAATAAATTTTGAAAATTGAAATGAAGTGCTAATTTACAAACTAATGGTAAGGGTTCATCTAGGGTATAAAAAACACCAAATCCAGGAACTCACAAAAAGCTGGTAGATTTTCATACAAAAAAATCTAAGAAAATCTGAAGCTATAACAGTGCTAACCATCAGCCAGCCAGCCACACAGTAGTTAGTGCTGCTACTTGACGTGCTGTGTGTACTTACAGTTGTGCAGTCTGTGAATTCATTCCATGTCATTGTGGCTTGTCCCTTTTTACCTTAAAGCTGTTCGAATCAAAATCTCACATGTTGTCATTTCGATTTAAGCATTCATACCCAATAGATTTTCCAGAGCAGAGGGTGGTTGCGAGGCTCTCACTTCACTTAACGTTTACACCTTTATGGCTATATTTGGTCAGACGATAACAAGTTCAGAGGGCATCACAATGATCTAAAACCAACCAAGATGGAACAGGCACAAGCACCCGATTGTTTGAATAGTTTTTGGTGACATGAAAGGTATGTGAATTTGCATATTTTGATAATTTTTTGCAAAAGTTATTAGACATTATTAATGTGAGTGAAGTCTGCACACATAGAGGAAAATTCTGGTATGGCTCTTGCGCAATTTAATTGCAAAATCGTCTCTTGGAACATTACATCATTAATAATATGTTGAATTATTTCTTGGGAAGGCATTTTGGTTTCAAACATATGTAGGTTTGAAGGTTTAAACAACCTGCTACTCTTCTCTGTAACAATATAAAAAAAAAAATACTGAGTGTTCCAGTTGTGGAATTAAGTATGAAGACTCAGTTATGCAAACTGGTGGTGTGCTGGCCATTATACACAATCTCAAAGCGGTTAGCACTGTAGGGTCACAAATTAAGGGACCGGATTTCAATCTTCTGCCTGGTCACTGTATGGTTTTTGCACATTCTGCCCCTGTCTGTGTGGGCATCCTGCTTGTATTGTGGACTCCCTACACATCCTACAGGGTCCAGTTTACGTTAACTGACCAACCAGCATCCTGCCCCTTCAGTTGGCATGTACAATGACTGCATGATAAGCTGTGGACCCAGTAATGGAAAAAAAAAAAAAAACAGGCCAAATGGGAATAGGTGGATTTTTTAAGTAAAAAGTGTTTTGTACAAAACAAAACATTCCATGTTGATTTTTTATATTTTTGGTGTGTTCTAACAACCAACCAGTTGTACTTAAAATAACAGATTCACAGGTTCTGTTAACACCACTGACTGCTATGTTAAACCTAAGCAAGTCACATGCCTTTCTTGTATCTTCTGCAACAGCTATGATGAATGTTTTAATCCTTTTCATGCAGTTATCACTGTCTAAGGTGAAATAAATTAAACATTTTGCTCATTAGTTTATTATTTAAAGGGCATAAGGAAATAGGCTGTAAAGAAGTAAGATGCAGATTCAAATTCATCTATTGTATGGCCCTCTGTGTATACATCTGCCTGTGACTGACCTATAGCATTATGTACTGGATCTGCATAAACCTAAAATTTAAAAAATGTGTATGTTAATCATGAACTGGTTACATGGGTTCAGTATCATGGAGACCTGGAGACATAATTGAGTGGATGGCAAGAGAATTGGGCACAAGTCCATCATGGGACACACTCACTCATTCTGGTCCATTTAAAGCTGCCAATCGTTGGGCTTTAAGCACTTTCATCATATAAATAATGCTTTTAAACAGAACAGATTATCACTATTCTTATTACATGTGAGGAAAACCACATTGTGAAGAGAAAGCCGCTTCATACCCATGGGTAGAATGTTCTGACTAAGAGGGAGCAGACCACATTTCTAAGACATTCTACAGGAGCTGTGAGGCAGCAGTGCTAACCACTGTGCCACCTTTCAGGCTAGGCACTATGTAAAGTAGGCCTTGTGTTCTTATGTTTGTTACTTCATCTACACCCACTGTGCCACAGTTGCTAAGTAAGCAAAGGAATGGAAACCATAATCTTACAAGTTCAACTGCAACTTCTGAACCTGCCCTTAAGAATAAAAAATCAAAAAAGAGCTCTCCTTAACATCTTTTTTGGTTTCTTATAGACAACAAAGAAACCAGAAAGAAATAAAATGAGGCATTTTCTTTTGTCTCATTCTTCTCAGATTTTTCCCCTGGTAGGCTCATAAGTGGCCCCCATTCAGAATCAGCAGAGATCTCAGCAAAGTCACACAGTGGGCTCAGATTTTCCAAATAGTGACTTGACATTTTTTTGCAGTTTGAACGAATTTGCATTGTGTGCTCAGTAATATCTGGTGAAATGTGTGGACAGTTGTTTGTGGTAATAAAACAACTCACTATGATCACAAAACTGTAGTCTTTGCTTTTGAATAGGACTATTAGTTTCTCTAATTTACATTGCTGTGCTCCAATTAGATCATAGAAATGGCAGTTAGAGTGGTTGAGCTGGTAAGGCCACTGTGTGACCATAAGCAAGTCACTAGATCTGTCTGCGCTCCAGTTGGAAAAAATAAAAGAGATGAAATCAATTGTATCACATATGTTGTAAGTCACCTTGAATAAAGGAACCAGTCCAATAATAATAAAAATTCTTGAAAGAGATGAAAACAAGATCTCACAAAACCTAACATGCTTTTCACGCCAAATTCTCAGTTTTGACTCCTTTTACCTCAGTTGTATCAAATGTCTCATTTTTATCTGAAGCTATGTGTCCTAAGGAATTTTAAGATAAACATCTGTGACAAAGCTGATTCTTCAATGAAACATAACTGAGAAACTCTAAAGTTTCATGAGCCATCAAAGATCAACCTTTCAGCACTACAAAATTCCTATGGGCAGAGGAAACTATTCAGTCATGGAGCTGAACTGAAGATTCTGATAGTTTAGATTTTAGGCAACCCATTAGCCAACTAAATGAGCTTGATCAACTGAATGGTCTCATCTCATTTGTAAACGTAAGATGATATACCATCTGAGCAAGTGACTAAACTAACCAACTGTATACGAAAACACATCACCATCAGGATTCTGTGCCTATAGAATAGGTTAGTGTAGGCTCATCATCAAATGTGCCACAGTAGCGCAGATAAAGGTAAAAATACTCTGAAGTTTGGGCAGTCTTTTTGTTTGTATTATTATCATAAAGTGTCTGTCAAAAGCCTGTCTTATCATCTCTTCCAGTTGCCGATATATATTTATCATTTCAGACTCTAATAGTTTACAGTGGATTCAGAAAGTATTCAGAAATCTTCATGTTTTTTCCTATTTTGTTTTGCTGCACCCTTGTGTCACATCATTTAAATTATTATTTTCCCTCATTAAGCAATACTCACTGAATCACTAACCAAAAGCAGGATTTTTCAAATTTTTGCAAATTTATAAAAAATAAAAAATGGAAAAATCACAATTAGTGCATCTACATGCGCTTCAATAAACTGATTTTTCACAGATGTCTGATTTCTAAAATGACATATAAACCCTTATTCCAAACAGAGAAATCAAGTTATAGGCCTCAGAGAAAGCTGATTATCAGATATTGAATTCTCAGCAAATAATCTGATTATTTGGCCATGAAAACCAATAACCGGATTACTGTTAAGGATTTTGTAGTCTTCACAAGTCCGTTGCCCTCTGTCAGTCTATGCATGTATTCACTTTGCATGTACTTTCAGAAGCCACAGGCAACCACAAAATACATTTCAAGAGGGGAATATTAGGGTGATCACGTTATTGCTGAAATAATCTGTCTCAAAATTTCAGAAATTGCTATATTTGGGTTGATAAGTTTAACATTCAGAACTAAACTCAGCAACACAATCTCAAAAGCAGTGGGATAACACCTTAAAAGTAATGTGCATTATTTAGTCTGATTACTTTTTAAAGTAATGAGTAACCTAACTCAATACATATTTTATTGAAGTAAAAATACCTGCATTATTATTATTCCAGCAGCACTCGGTGTAAGGCAAGAAGCACTCATACTGTACCGGCTCCTTCTCAGGGCTCAGTTACACAGCCAAAGAGATGAGAGTAATAGAAATCTATAAATAAAGCATCAGGTTGACTAAACGTGGTGTTTATAAAGCACAAGAAAACTATCACAGGCTTGATGCTTATTTTCGGATTCTCAAAACCTGATAATGATGTCTAACTCTATTTTCTGTAGATGAATGACATTGGAGCATTTTGCCAAAGGAGAATTATAGAAGATTACTTGTGCATGTAAACATGGATTATTGAGAAATAAGGTTTCTGGCTTAATTGGGTTATTCACCTTAATGCATGTAAATGAACTGATTGACGCAAGAATTCAGACCCTTGGCTATGACACTTAAAATCTCATTCTATTGACTATGGCTGAAATGTTTTTGCACCTTATTTGGAGTCCATCTCTGGTCAATTCAATTGACTGGACATGATTAGGATTAGAAGGTCCCACAGTTAACAATGCAATCAAAGCAAAAACTAAGCCATGAGATGAAGACATTGTCTGCAGAACATAGAGACAGATTTGTGTTAAGGCACAGATCTGCCTGCAGCATTGATGCTTCCCAAACGCACTTTGGCCTCCAGAATTCTTAAATGGAAGAAGTTTGGAAAAACAACAAGTCTTCTTAGAGCTGGTTGCCAGGCCAAACTGAGTAATCAAGTGAGAACAGCCTTGGTAAAAGAGGTGACCACGAACCAGATGGCCACCCTGGCTGAGCTCCACAGAATCTGTGTGAAAATGGGAGAAACTTCCAGAAGGACAACTATGACTACAGCACTAATCTGAGCTTCATGGAAGAGAGGCCAACGACACATGAAAACCTGCTTGCAATTTACAAACGGGCACCTAACAGATTTCCAAACTGTAAGAAACAAAATTCTCTGGTCTGATAAAACCAGGGTTTAACTGTTTGGCCTCAGTTCTAAGCATCATGTCTGAAAGAAACCAGACAACACTCATCACTTGCACAGTACCATTCCAACTATGAAGAATGGTGGTTGCAGCATCATGCTGTGGGATTGTTCTTCAGGGACTGGGAGTTGACACACATGTTGAGGGAAAGATGAACGGAGCAAAGTATAGAGATTTTCTTTAATAAAACCTATTCTAGAGTATTCTGGACTAAAGTCTGGCCTGAAGGTTCACCTTGAAATAGTATAATGACACTAAGCAAGAAGCAAAGACAGCACAATAGTGGCTTATGGTCTATGAATATTCTTGAGTGGCTCAGCCAGAGCCCAGACTTGAACCCAATCGAACATCTCTGGAGAGATTTCAAAATATCTGTCCACTAATGTTCTCCATTCAACCTGACAGAGCTTCAGAGGATCTGCAGAAAAGAATGGCATAAAATCCCTAAATGTAAGTGTATGAAGCTTTGATACACCATACTTAAAAAGACCAGGTTGTAATCGCTGCCAAAGGGGCTTCAACAAAGTACTGAGCAAAGGGTCTGAATATTTATTGCAATTTAAGATTTCAGGTTTTTTTTATATATATTTGCAAAAATTTCTAAAATCCTGCTTTCGCTTTGTCATTCTGGGGTATTGAGCGCTGGTTGATGTGGGGAAAAATGAATTTAAATGATTTTAGCACAAGGCTGCAACATAACAAAATGTGAAAAAAGTGAAGGGCTCTGAATACTTTCTGAAGATATGACAGGTTTAAGGACTCTTGATCCATCCATTTTCAGAATTGGCTACTTCTAATTAAGAGGGCGATGACAATCCAGATACCAGGCAGAGATCATCCCTGGATAGGCTGCCTGGATTGAGGCCTATTAGGTTAAATTAATCTAGATATTAAAAACTAAGCCTGCCTTCTACATGTGTTGTCACCCTGATATTTTTATAGTGTCCGGCAGCTAGATATTTTATTATTATCTTTCTGCCAATCAAGGCTTAAGAATACTGTATTGCTCAGCCTCAGTGTTTCCTCTTTCCCATTCATCCCACTTTAGGCAATGGAAAATATTCTCGGAGGGCATGCTTTCATGTATAATTTTATTTTGAAGAAATGAATAAATAAACTTGTGTTTGTGGTTTTCATGCAACTGCAATTTCTGTCTGAACTGAGAGAAAAACACATTTCACATTCAAAGTAAGCTCCCTGCTTTCAAGGGCACGTTCGGAAAGTTCAGGAGGCATTTTGAGGAAAAGAGAGTTTGAATAGAATTAAAATGCAGAAGGGAACAACATTGACTTTTACAATATACGCCCTGCATGTCAATGTCTGAGATTTTCTTAAGATTTAGGTTTTAGGTCTTTTGGAGACACTAAACTAGCCCAGAATGAATTAGTGTGCCCGGCCAGGACATCCTCCCTTGTATTCAGTTGCATCAGGGCACCATTACCCAGGTTGGATTAAGCAAATTTGCTTAATGGATGAATGAATGGATAATATTTACTCCAAAAAACAGTCAAGGACCATTTTGAAAATTCAAAGGTGCACACTGCCACACAGACAGCATTGACAGCACTCTGACAGTGTGATAATATTCAGAAACACATACTGTGTGATGAGATGTAAACCAGTGAGGGGGCATGGCTCACTCCCAAGTCACACTTAATGATGGTGTTCAGCATTTCAAGCACCACACAGTGAAATGGGAGTAGAGGGCCCAGCTTGCCATTATGCTTCCAGAGAGGTGAAAGACAAATCATGTATAAGCGTATCTCTTTTGTTTCTAGCAGTTTTTAAGTACTCACAATATATTTATGGTTCATCTAAAATTAGAGGTGAACTAAAACAGTGTTTAAATATTATTTTTAAATGATCACCTTCTGTTGCTGGTAATGTTCTTCTGCATACAGAAGCGGGGCAATTCTTCCCAGTCACAAATAACAAAAAATATCATTTATTAAGAAAGTGTTGACCTTTCCTTAGAGTTGGAACAGGGCACTATGGGTTTGCTGTAAATCAGGTATAATCTTTGAAGTCAGAAACACCATAAATTAGCTCAGACTACAGCGCCTGCTGTTTCCCAGCTCACTCTGTGTGTGTGTGTGTGTGTGTGTGTGTGTGTGTGTGTGTGTGTGTAGCCGATCAGCATGTCTGTGCTCTTTCTTTCTCTTTTGAGGCTGCGTCCCTGTAGCTTGTGAACAGCTGCTGATTGTGAATGCTGAATTGGCATCAGAGCTCAAACACTGAGGCCTCTTGAAACTCTCAAGACCTGGCGCTTCTTGTTAATAGTCTTCTGACTTGGTATACTGGCTCCCCTTCCTTTGTTAATCAGTTTCAGCATGTAGTGACTTGTACCTGAGTTAGTTGGAAATGTAAGTAAAAACTTCACTGTACACTCTAGAAGTGACAAAACTACTAATACTACCACTAATTTATTTTCCTGAACTGCTAGTGTCCCAAAAGCCAACATTCTAGAAATGTTCTTTGCACTTGCGAAATAACATCAACCGACAGTAAAGTGCAGGTGGGTGTCACAGAAGCTATGGGTTGACTGGCACCCCAGCTGCGGTGGATGGTTCCTTACCCATCCAGGAAGCCATGATAAAGAAAGGATATAGATGGATGGGAATCCTGACTGGGTTGGTTAGTGATACATTTGATTATGACAGAAGGTGACTGCCTCCTGGGGCTTTGTGGTCCCCCAGTACACATTGTCCCTCTGGTATGGCTCCCATATGGATACCCACAGGGCTACATGGGAGTTGTGGTTTTGCTGGGTGGCCCTGTTTGGTTTCTTAGGTGCCGCTAGATGGAGCTGTATCAAGCAGGCCCCCCTGTAATGGAGAGGTTCCACCGGACCCAGAAATGTTTCCAGGTGGCAATCCTGTATCACCAGAAGAACTTCAGGATTCTTAATGAAAAGCAGCCGATGTGCCTCCTCCTGCAGTCAGAGTCAGGGGGAAGTGGACAAGGCTTACTCGGAGGAGAGTGAAGGTGGAAAAGGAAAGGAAAGAAACAAAACGAGAAAGAATTGTGACTGATGTAACAGGTGATAAAAATCTCTTAAAGGTATTTTGTTTGAATAAAAACTTAATTCCTTGAACCCATGACTGTGTGGTTTGGTTGGGTCCTGGTGTTTGGGGTGCAGGTGTGCCCCCTACAGGTCAAATGGGGAACACTGTAGGTGAAAATATGGAGTGAACTTTTACTACTGAAGTAGTGTGCCAGTTAAACTTCTTAAAGTATTTACAATGAAAGCTGTGATAGTTCCTTGTATGTACTTGGAGCTACTACCTGACAGACTTTTGGCTTCCTTCTGCTTGTAAAAAAAGTGGCATTACAGTGTTAAATGCATTTAATCCAATTCAGGATTACAGGGGGTTAGAACAATTCATGGAACTGTCAGGTGCAAAGGTAGAAACCAGCCCTGGATGGGGAAGCAGGCCATTACAGAGGCCTCTCACATACAACCCCAAGCTTTATCTTAGAGTCAATAAATAACCTAACCTGCATTTCTGTAGAGATGTGTGAGAAAATCCCACACAGACATGGGGAGAACATGCAAATTGCACACAGGCAAAGTGCAGACATAGGTCTAAAACATCAGGAACTTGGATCTGTGGTACAGCAGTGATAACCAGAAGAGCATTATTCCTTATATATGTAGCAGGGCTCAAAGTGAAGGAACCTGCTATGATGAGGAGACACTCTCTCAGTCAGAATCCCATTTAGTCACTTGAGCTGACAGAGTTCTGCTTTTGGCTCAACTGTTGACCTGAGTTCCTGTCCCAGAGGCGAGTGGGGATCAGTGTGGGGAGTGCTGACCCAGCAAAGAAAACTTGGTTACTTGAGTAATGTTAATCAAATGCTATTACCATGAATCCGATTAGTTAGTAGGTTTGACCAAAAAGTATTGAGGTTTTCATATCTGGGTTTTAACATTTTAAAATATATTAGTATTGAAATTTGAAAATGTTGACATGTAAGTTTATCGGTTCATTTATATTCTCACACATTTATTCAGTAATTCATTTTAGGGTCCCAAATGGTAGTGCCAATCCTAGTAGCACAGGCTGCAAGGGTAGAACCTACCCTGGATGGGGTATCAGTCCATTGCAGATCAAAACACACATACACTCACATTCACTCCTGAGGGGCTAATTTAAAGTCTCCAGTTCACCTGCATTATCACATACGTACATCTTTAGGATGTAAGAGGACAACAGGAGTACCTGGAGAAAAACTAATGCAGACACAGAAAGGCTGCGTAACCTCCACTCAAACTGTGAATGGGTCAATGACTACTGTGTCATCATGATACAGAGACGCATGCCACCTTGCTATTTAGGGCCTGAAAGGTTTCACTCTTGTGTAGATGCTAAGTTGGGTTTCAGTTAGAATGACTCGCTTGATGAGGCCTCGGGCTTAATTACTCTGTTATTTTTTGTTTACATTTTGACTTTATCCTCTGTGACATAACTAGCTCTGACACTGACAAGCCCAGCTCCACATTATTGACAGTATTTGTTATTGAAGTCAGGGTCATGTTAACAGTATTATAGGCCCCCGGGCAAAGCAATGCACTGGGGCCCCTATCTTCCCAACCACTCAGCAAGTCACAACATACATAGATTAGCATGGGGCCCCTATACTCGTGGGGCTCCCAGGCAACTATCCAGCATGCCCATGCGTTAAGATGGCCCTGATTGAAATTTAATACAATTAGGAATATAGCAGACTTGTTATTACTTCAGACCAAAACCACAAAATGTGATCCAGCCTCAACAAGCCTGAAAGTCTGTGGACACTTGAACAAGCAATGCTACGCCTAAGAAGAATTGAATCATTGTTGACATCAAGAAGAGAAAGTTAAATGGGCTGGGGCAGGAAAGGAAAGGTAGTGGTGAAGGTAGCCACTCTCATAATTTGACCCTTTTTGGCTATCCGCTGTAGTTTTGCATTAATCGCTTGTTTTATTCTTGTTTATATGCTTAATTTTTGCTTGGTGGCGGATGTCATTGAGTTAATACATTGTAGGTTATTTTCCTCAGTACCATAATGATATTGAGCAGATACTGTATTATAATAAGCTTGGTAGGAAAACTCTGTGCAAGCTCTAAACTGGAAATAAGAAAAATGTAATATGTGAGCACCTGTTCCCCAACACAAATACCAATTCACTATAGGCCTGCTACAAATGGTGATTTACTGGGGTAATAATAAAGGACCCGGATAGTCACTGTATGCAGAGGATAATACTTCAGCTGATGAAGGTCCTGACATTTATAACAGTCAATGAAAGGCTTATCTAATAAGATAATATAACCAAGCAGTGTGTGTTCCATATAGCACCTTTAACATTGAGAAAATGGTGCTCATAGTCAGGCACAAAGTTATGTCTGGGTGTTGTTGTACTCTATAAATAGATTTTGGATTTTGAGCCCTTTAATATAGATAGATGGATGACATGTAATATTAAAAATGCAAAATGACTAGCCTTACATGTCACGTGACACATCTGTTATGACTGCAGAGCATCAGGCGTCTGAGAGTGACCAGGATAGGAACATACAATCGCAGGGAAGGGGTCAAAAATGATCAGAAAATGTCATGCAACAGAACACAAGAGGTCAGTACACAAGAGATTTAACCTACAGCTATAATTTTCTGTAGCACGATATGAAAAGGGTTTCATCAGAAGCTCAGATAGAAAAAGATTGCCGTGGAAAACCTTTTTTGTCGTCCTGGCGAAATCAGGATCATGACCTTCAAGGACATGCCGATGACAACTATGGGCCCCTAATGATAGGCATCCGTGAATACACGCAATCCTAAATAACAGTCAAAATGACCCCAAAATAGTAAACAATTCAAAATATTGTCATAAAAAATGACCAGAAGTAAGAATATTCCTAACAATGTGACTTTTTCATCCATCCATAATCTGCATGAGCAGTCACATAGACAGAGCACGAATGACAAGATCAAGTTTTCCTCCAATGTTCCAAAATGGAACTATGAGCTGAACCCAAGCCATCTAACCCCCTAGTTGTGCAACTAGGTAGGAACTTTGAATGTTGGCAGTATGACTGGTAAGGGGAGAAAGTTAGCAGATATGATGGAGAGAAGGAAGGTTGATATATTGTGCGTGCAAGAGACTAAATGGAAGGGGAGTAAGGCCAGGTGGACCGGAGGTGGATTCAAATTGTTCTAGCATGGTGTGGATGGAAGGAGACATGGGGTAGGGGTTATTCTGAAGGAATAGTATGTCAAGAGTGTTTTGGAGGTGAAAAGAGTGTCAGGCAGAGTAATCGTTGTGAAGCTGGAAATTGGAGTTGTGATGATGAATGTTGTTGGTGCATATGCACTGCAAGTTGGGTGTGCAATGGGCGAGAAAGATTTTTGGAGTGAGTTGGATGAAGTGATGAACAGTGTACCCAAGGGACAGACAGTGGTGATTGGAGCGGATTTCAATGGGCATGTTGGTGAAGGGAACAGTGGAGACGAGGAGGTGATGGGTAGGTATGGTGTCAAGGAGAGGAATGAAGAAGGTCAGAGGATAGTGGATTTTGCCAAAAGGATGGGCATGGCTGTGGTGAATATGTTTTTTAAGAAGAGGGAGGAACATAGGGTTACGTACAAGAGTGGAGGAAGAAGCACACAGGTAAGTTACATCCTATGCAGAAGAGTTGATCTGAAGAAGATTGAAGACTGCAAAGTGTTGGCAGGGGAAAGTGTAGTTAAGCAGCATAGGATGGTGGTCTGTAGGATGACGTTGCAGATCAAGAAGAGGAAGAGAGTGAGGGCAGAGCCAAGGATCAAATGGTGGAAGTTGAAAAAGGAAGACTGCAAGGTTGAGTTTAGGGAGGAGGTGAGACAGGCACTGGGTGGCAGTGAAGAGTTACCAGACAGCTGGGAAACTACAGCAGATCTAGTAAGGGTGACAGCAAAAAGGGTGCATGGCATGACATCTGGAAAGAGGAAGGAGGAAAAGGAAACCTGGGGGTGGAATGAGGAAATACAGGACAGTATACAGAGGAAGAGGATGGCAAAGAAGAAGTGGGATAGTCAGAGAGATGCAGAAAGTAGACAAGAGTACAAGGAGATAAGGCACAAGGTGAAGAGAGAGGTGGCGAAGGCTAAAGAAAAGGTGTATGATGAGTTGTATGAGAGGTTGGACACTAAGGAGGGAGAAAAAGACCTGTACCAATTGGCTAGATAGAGGAACCGAGCTGGGAAAGATGTGCAGCAGGTTAGGGTGATAAAGGATAAAGATGGAAATGTACTCACAAGTGAGGAGAGTGTGTTGAGCAGATGGAAAGAGTACTTTGAGAGGCTAATGAATGAAGAGAATGAGAAAGAAAAGAGTTTGGATGATGTGGAGATAATGAATTAGGAAGTGCAACGGATTAGCAAGGAGGAAGTAAGGACAGCTATGAAGAGGATGAAAAATGGAAAGGCCGTTGGTCCAGATGACATACTTATGGAAGCATGGAGGTGTTTAGGAGAGATGGCAGTGGAGTTTTTAATCAGATTCTTTAATGGAATCTTGGAAAGTGAGAGGATGCCTGAGGAGTGGAGAAGAAGTGTACTGGTGCCGATATTTAAAAATAAGGGGGATGCGCAGGACTGCAGTAACTATAGGGGAATAAAATTGATGAGCCACAGCATGAAGTTATGGGAAAGAGTAGTGGAAGCTAGGTTAAGAAGTGAGGTGATGATTAGTGAGCAGCAGTATGGTTTCATGCCAAGAAAGAGCACCACAGATGCAATGTTTGCTTTGAGGATGTTGATGGAGATGTTTAGAAAATGCCAAAAGGAGTTGCATTGCGTCTTTGAGGACCTGGAGAAAGCATATGACAGGGTGTCTCGAGAGGAGCTGTGGTATTGTTTGAGGAAGTCGGGAGTGGCAGAGAAGTACGTAAGAGTTGTACAGGATATGTACGAGGGAAGTGTGACAGTGGTGAGGTCTGCGGTAGGAGTGACGGATGCATTCAAGTTGGAGGTGGGATTACATCAGGGATCTGCTCTGAGCCCTTTCTTATTTGCAATGGTGATGGACAGGTAAACAGACGAGATTAGACAGGAGTCCCTGTGGACTATGATGTTTGCTGATGACATTGTGATCTGTAGCGATAGTAGGGAGCAGGTTGAGGAGACCCTGGAGAGGTGGAGATATGCTCTAGAGAGGAGAGGAATGAAGGTCAGTAGGAACAAGACGGAATACATGTGTGTAAATGAGAGGGAGGTCAGTGGAATGGTGAGGATGCAGGGAGTAGAGCTGGCGAAGGTAGATGAGTTTAAATACTTGGGATCAACAGTACAGAGTAACAGGAGTTGTGGAAGAGAGGTGAAAAAGAGAGTGCAGGCAGGGTGGAATGGGTGGAGAAGAGTGTCAGGAGTGATTTGTGACAGACGGGTATCAGCAAGAGTGAAAGGGAAGGTCTACAGGACGGTAGTGAGACCAGCTATGTTATATGGGTTGGAGACGGTGGCACTGACCAGAAAACAGGAGACAGAGTTAAAGATGCTAAGATTTGCACTGGGTGTAACGAGGATGGATATGATTAGAAATGAGTACATTAGGGGGTCAGCTCAAGTTGGATGGTTGGGAGAAAAAGTCAGAGAGGCGAGATTGCGTTGGTTTGGACATGTGCAGAGAAGAGATGCTGGGTATACTGGGAGAAGGATGCTAAGGATAGAGCTGCCAGGGAAGAGGAAAAGAGGAAGGCCTAAGCGAAGGTTTATGGATGTGGTGAGAGAGGACATGCAGGTGATGGGTGTAACAGAGAAAGATGAAGAGGACAGAAAGATATGGAAGAAGATGATCCGCTGTGGCAACAGCTAACGGGAGACAGCCGAAAGAAGAAGAAAAACAGTTTTTTTTCTGACATACAAGTCATGAATTTCTTCTCCAAATCCTGATTCTTAGTCCTGGATTGGAGTTCAACTGTATACAACTGACCATTCATCCATTACTAAATTTTCTTAATTCTAAGGTCAGTGGGACATTTCTGCTTATCTCAGCTCTGCCACACACAAGGGAGGAACCTGCTATGGCATGGGCACCAGTCAATCAGAGAGCACACTCTCACACATGCCTGTACTCACTTATAATGGATTGATTTAGCATTATTAGTTAACCTAGCATGACATCCGGATGTGGGAGAATCTATCAAATACACACACACACACACACACACACACACGCACACACGTACATGCACACGCACGCACACACACCCACACACACACACACACACACAACCTTCATGTTATGTGGCACCTTACTATAGTAAAGACAATCCCAATGACAGATTTTTAATACAACTGTTTACTTATATTTTCACAGCTGGTGCCCAGGCAGGTAAAGTGTGTTGCTCAGAATCATTCAGTGATCCAGTGGTGGAAACTAACCCAGCAGCTTGTGGTTCAGTGGTCCTCAGTTTCAGTCCTGGAGGACGACAATAGCTGCAGGTTTTTTTTCTAACCTAATTATTTAATTAGAAACAAATCATGGCTGATAACAGTGCTTGACGTTTAAGTCTATGTCTTGCATTCTGCTAGGCCAGGTTATTCTTATATTGTAGATTTTTCCTTTCCCAGGTTCTCTTTAAAAATTTCATTTTTTTCCTAATATTTTATCAATACAAATGTTTCAGGATGAACAGATGCAGGAGTAAATAGGACCAAGTTAGATGGTGGGCTGCTGGTTCCACTGTTGTTTGCCTCTTATTGTTAATTGGTAACTCATTAATAAAAAAACAGAGAATTTGGCCATTTAAGAGTAAAGGAAGAGATTACGGGTTCATAACATGCAAGTTAATGAAAATGAAGGGCAAAAATGTTTCTTGAGCAACAGCAGCAACTGTTGTATTCTAAATTAAAAGTTGAGTGGGAATAAAACTCTCCAGTCAATCCTGAGAACCCCGGCTCCAGGTCCTTACTTAGCACTCCCCACTCTTCATGACATTTACTATTTCTTACTGCTGGACTGTACATTTTGATTATCTATTGAACTATACAAAATGTATTTATTATAATTCCCTCACTACACTTAAAATAATAATATGGACACAGCTTGAGTTATGTAATTGTTCCTTTGCAGAAACACATAATTAGAAATGTATTGTATGATGGGCCTACATCAATATGTCAGTGGACATCTTTAAGATGTTATATCTGCCATTTCTTGAAAAAGTGAAAAAATATCTAAACAAAAAAATACCTCATTTATGGCACTTAGATTATTCCTAGTTTCATCATAATTCACTGAGGGCAACAATTTACATGTGCTTGACAAAGAACTTCCATCCAAATAAAGAAAGGAGATTGTGAAGGAGGAAACACAAAGATGAAAATTCTCTTAGCAACCGAGAGAGAGCTCCATGCTAGTGACGCTACATTTTCTGATTGTTTTTATCTATTAGAGTAACCTTGTGGAAATCCAAGATTACATAAGTCATATATTATATAACCCGACATGTGCCTGTTTTGATGTACCAGACATTCAGGGATGGTGGGGGTGATAAACCCAATGGGACGGAGAACTCTGCAGAAATCCTCATTATGAGGGCCAGGAACATCTCTGTAGATGTGTGACAACTAGTCAGGAGGAACATGGAAAGAAAGTGTCTTAAGAGATAAATATGAAGCATTTGACAGACGAAATGATGGAGGCAACTAACGGCAGTCGGGGCTACAGGACTGTGGTGTATATGTGGATGGAAAGAGTGAGAAGATGGCAGCTTATGTACTGTAAATGACATAGAAATGAAGGAAGGTACACATATTAATAAAAAGGGGGCATAAAAAAGAAATAAAGCAGAGCAGGTCCAGCTCTTTAAGTAGCGGATTTTTTTTTTTTCTTTATTTCGCCTTATACAATTTCTTGTATTAGGAATTTGGTAGTTTTCGCATACCCCTTGGGGTCAGAGCACAGGGTCAGCCATTGTACAGCGCCCCTGGAGCAATTACAGGTTAAGGGCCTTGCTCAAGGGCCCAGCAGAGTAGGATCTCTTTTGGCAGTGACGGGGATTCGAACCGGCAACCTTCAGGATACCAGCACAGATCCTTACTAAAAAAATTAAAATGAGAAAAAGTATCAAAGAGCTGTTTGCTGCAGTATTACAACATTACATGGCAAAAATAACCTTTAGAAATTCATATTCCTCACCAATCTTCCGTTATTCAACATGTCAAAACCAAGTAGAAGCAAATCAGTCACCACGCAGTAGCTCATGTATCACACGCTGTCTCTCACCTCTGCGGCAGCTTTATTCAAGACGGCCACACATGTGCCAGTGACTGAATAAAAGGCTTGGAAACCTTAGACATATCATACCTCTTAGATGTGTAGTTGGGACCCTTGCGAATAACAAGCACACAAAATATCTAGATATCTTTGAATGATTTATAGTATATTAAGATTTGCAATATAATAAAAAAACACAATCATTTAGGACTGGGTCTACTAAGATCACACATAAAGAAGGGCCAAACCTTTGCACCAATGAAAAATATAACTCAAATAAAAAGCTGGGTGCTATCCATCTATCTGTCCTTTCCATCCATCCATCCATTCATTTAATCTGTGGGAACAAGCAATTCTTAGCAGTGATCAAGTGGCAAAGATAACCGGTGTCACTATAAATGGCATCATAATGATGCTCCAATTGGTTCAGCCTGGAAGGTAAGGTGCCAGATACCCTTCAGACCCCATGAAAGCCTCAAAATCAAAAATTCTGGTGGGAAGGTCACTGAAAATAATTTTTTAAAATATGTTATTGTAATGGTGTGTGGTATTTTAAAAACCATGTTATGGTAGGATTGGGTGGCCAGAAGAACAAACATGATACCAGTTGTGATAGACGGCTGGGGACTTTGCCCGGCTGGGACGCCCTTTTGAGGAGAGGACTTGGGGAGTGGACATATCACCACCAGTACGTCCCCCGGTACACGAGAGGGCAGCCCCCCTGGTTTACATCGGGGCCACGGGACTGGAGCTTAGAAGCTCAACCCTGCAGGGGCACTTGAACAGTTCCGGAGCTGAGGTCAACAGCACTTTCACCACACCCGGAAGTGCTGCCAGAAGAGGAATCGGATTCCCATGCAGCACTTAAGCCACATCTGGAAGTGCTGCTGGAAGTTGATCGAGGAGCACCTGGAGCACGTCCAGGTGTGGTATAAGAGAGGCCACCTAACTCCAGCAAGCGAGCCGGAGTCGGGAGGAAGAAGACATAGCTTGTGGGAGAGGAGTAGAGGCGGTCGGAGAAAAGAAGAAAGGACAGAGATTTATTGGGGTTTGTGCATTGTGCTGTGCCAAAGAACAATAAACGTGTGTGTTCTGGACATTGTTGGTCTGTGTGTCTGTCTGTAGCTGGACTAATCTTCTACACAGTATAATGTACTTGTATATACTTTTCAGACTGAAAACAAATAGATAGATAGATAGATAGATAGATAGATAGATAGATAGATAGATAGATAGATAGATAGATAGATAGATAGATAGATAGATAGATAGATAGATAGATAGATACTTTATTAATCCCAGGGGGAAATTCACATACTCCAGCAGCAAAAAATATTAAATTAAAGAGTAATAAAAAAAAAAAATATATATTAATGTACTATTTGGTATTTTTTGGTATTTCGTACACTGCAATTGTCTTTACGCGTGACATTTAGAAGTTAGAGTGCAGGGTCCTGTTGATTAATGACATGCACTGGCACACCTCTTTTCCATCAAAATGCGTGTTAATGCTCTGCTCTTGAAACTGATTTGAAAGCAGGCATTCACATCTTTCAGACTGACAAAAGGACCACTTTTTTCTCATTTCCTTGCTCTCTCACGCTGCTGCCACCACTACGAGACAAACACAGCACAAGACCCGGCTTCTTCTTGTCCTACCTGACCGTTTACATTAACTCAGCAATCGGCACCACACAGCACTCTGAGTAATATTCTTAAAGCAGCCGGCTTACTTCTTACGCACAAGTTCATATACAAAGACATTACTTTTAAGACACTCACACTGACAGAGCATCACATTTGCCATTTCATTTTATGTGCATGTTTTATGTTGCACTTTTAGTTTTATGATAATTTATAGCATAGCAATAAAATGATTTTTATTAAAACCATACCAGAGGCAGAATTTTATCTGGTATATTAGATCAACCTGCATTTTGCTAACTCCTATGTTATGGTGCTATAATTCATTCAGTGCTCATTGCTAGGGTTTCTGGAGAAAATATGGTCAAATATAAAAGTGAAAAGGTGGTCATTTTTAAGGTGTTTGCTTTTATTTTAGCCAACTCTACCCTCAAAATGGAGTTCTTCTGCTTTTCCTGCTCTCAACTGACTAAGGCTGGTATAGCAGGGTGGCACTGTAGGAAAATTGCTTCTCGGTATACAATTACTTTAATTTGCATGATGAATTACATATTTTACTTTATGAGGGATAATTCAGCTTAACTACAAAAAGAAAAACTAAAGGTCTTGCTACTGTTGAAGCAAGCAGACATCAGCATCACTGCACTGAGTTGGTGACTTCTCTCCTGTACAGAACTATGTATGTGTTACAAAAACTAGCTGTTCTGCATGATGCTGGTCCTTTAATGATGCTTAAACTCTGGTTTATTGTTTCATAAGGTCTCGTATTGATTACTGTAATTCCCTCTTCATCGGCCTCCCTGCAAAATCTATACAGAAACAGAACTCCGCAGCTAGAGTCCTCATCCACACAAAGCGTTTTGCTCACATCTCCCCTGTTCTCTCCCAGCTTCACTGGTCACTGGTTCCATCAAGGATTAAATTCAAGATTCTGCTTCTCACCTTCAAAGCCCTACATAACCTTTCCCCCCTCTGCCTCACTCAGCTCCTAGCTCCTTACACTCCTTGTTGCTCTCTCAGGTCCTTGAGCAGTAATCTCCTTACTGTCCCACGCACCAGACTCTCCACCCTGGGGGGCAGGTCCTACAGTGTTATGGCCCCTCAACTCTGGAACTCTCTTCCTCAGCCTCTCCGAGATTGCCCCTCTTTTTCCACCTTTAAATGTTAACTGAAAACTTTCCTCTTCTACGAACATTTGTCTTCTGTGTAATTTTTCTTTTTACTCTGTATGTAACGCGACCTTGGGTTTGTGAAAGGCGATCTATAAATGCAACTTATTATTATTATTACTATTAAGTACAATGTGGTCTGAACTTTGTTTATAGATTTCTTATCTATATATGATAATAATAATTACTAATTATTTGCATTTATATAGCGCTTTCCCACTACTCAAAGCGCTCAGCAATTGCAGGTTATGGGCCCTGCTCAAGGGCCCAACAGAGCAGAGTCCCTTTTGGCATTTACGCAATTCGAACATGCAACTTTCTGATTGCCAGTGCAGATCCCTAACCTCAGAGCCACCACTCCGCCATGATGCAATTAGTGTATTTAAGGTATTCATATAATAAGTGATAGCAGTCTATATTACTAATTGATTATTCCACAGCACCAGATTTAAGATTTTAGTGCTCAGACAACAATGGAGCACTAACAGAACCCCTTGATTACCATGGAGTATTTCACACACTGGCTGAAATTCTATGATTTAGTAATTTCACAATGCACTTACATCATAGTTTGGGTAATAAAAGTGGTCATCAATGTGTAGGCCACAATTTGATGGGATGTGCTAATGTACCAACAGACTCACAACGAGAGCTGCCCTTTGTAAAAGACAACATGGGTTGGCAGTCATCATGGCCGGGATGAATGGTTCCTTACCTCTATAATAGAAAGATGTGGTTGGATGGGAATCCTGACCAGGTTGGTTAGTGGTGCCTTTCCTGGTTTGGAGGCCATTATAATGGATGGACTGGGAAAGACTGCTTCTCAGGGCAATGTGCTTCCCTAGTACACTGGATGGTGACAACCCTCTGATGCGCATCCTATTCAGATGCCCGCAGGGCTGCATGGGAATTGTAGTTTTGGTGTA
Source organism: Erpetoichthys calabaricus (assembly GCF_900747795.2). Classification (NCBI taxonomy): domain Eukaryota; kingdom Metazoa; phylum Chordata; class Cladistia; order Polypteriformes; family Polypteridae; genus Erpetoichthys; species Erpetoichthys calabaricus. The sequence continues at coordinate 58,420,936 of NC_041401.2, read as the reverse complement.
TAGCCCTTTTGGGTTCCTAACATGCTGGTAGGGGGAGATGCTGGAGGTAGACTCTCCTGCCATGGGGAACTTCCGCTTGACACAGAAGTGCTTCCTGGATGCAATGTGACACAGAAGTAATCCCAGGTCCAGTATAAAGAAAGATACTCCACTTCACCCGGGGACACTGAATCAAGAGAGAAGTGGAAGGAATATAAAGGAACAGTGAAAGTCAGTTCTGTTTAATTTGTGTTGGCAATATTTGTGAAGAAGTTTTTAAAAGATATTTGTGTCAGTGGGAGGTTTGGGGTGCTGTTACATCTCCTAGTGGTCACACCTTGTAAACTA